>NW_028166773.1:0-194789 GCF_964263955.1 Coregonus lavaretus
CCTTTTGAGTTTTGAGTCTTTACCCGATAAAGTCATGGTAGGATATATCAGTTATCCTGTTAGAGCTTTTGTGGCGAATCCACTGCACTGTTTCAGGTGCAACGTTTATGGTCATGTTGCAGCAGTTTGTAGGAGGGAGATCCAAGATGTGGGAAGTGTGCAGGAGGGCATGGGATAGAGGATTGTGTAGTTTCGGTGGATAAAGTTGTGTGTGTCAACTGATGGGATGCCCATGTTGCTGGGGATCGGAAGTGTCCGGTGCGAGAGAGGCAGGTTGAGGTGGCTAGAGTCAGAGTAGTGCAGAAGGTGTCGTATGCTGAGGCAGTGAAGGAAGTAGAGGAGGATGGGTCAAGGGTGAGAGATCCTGAGAGGATCCCTGTGAGTAGTAGATCTGTGCCAGCACAGAGGGATAGGCCAACGAGTGATATATGCTTTAGGAAAGTTAGCTTCTTAGAGTTCATAGGAATGGTTATCAACTGTACCGTAGAAATGGAATGTAAATCACCGAAAATAGATGTTGTGGTGGCAGCTGCAGAGAAGTATTTGGGCATACAAGATTTGACTTCAGAAGAGTTCCAGGGTGTGTTGAGTGGTGGTGTCCCGTCCTCCCAGGCCGTTGGCATGGTGCAGGAGCAGATAGGGTCAAAGTAGTGGAATGGGGTAGTGGGTATTTAATGAGTGTAGGGTTAGTTGGAAGGTTTTTAATTAAATGTTCCTTTCCCCTTTTCCCATTTTGTATAACAAAGTATAATGGATTTATATTATAGTCCAGTTGGGAGCGGTAATGCAACATATTGGATGCCAACCGCCGTTAAACTCCAAAGAAGAAGAAACGTTACATTATGGCAATGTACAGTGTCTCTGCCTCTCTCATTCCATCACTTTTGCAGTAGTTGGTTGAGTAGAAAATTGTACATTGATCTCGTCATTATATCTGGTTGGCAAGCATGGGAATGGTTTGTGTCTGGAGGGTACGGTCGATGAAACGGTGGAGCATGTGTTGTTATATTGTTGTAAGTATGTTGAAGAGAGGGAAAGATTGAAGTGTAGGGTCATTGAGGTTGGACGGGGTTGGGGGGGTTTGGAAGGGATTTTGGGGATGGGGGAGGGTCTATTAGAAGTTAGTAGGGCTCTTCTTTATTTTCTCAGAAGTACTGAGTTAGGTAGGAGGATTTAGAAATGTTGGAAACCGTGATTGACCACACACTCCAGCACAGTAGGTGGCGGCATGCACCTTTAACGTTGGTTTGTGGACCGCCATTATATCATAGAAGAAGAAGTTGTTGCTGTGAGAGATTTGTGGTTCGTGAGGAGGGCTACTATTCTTTTTTCTTTTGGTTCTTGCGTTTTTTCTGAATGTATTTTCTCATGGTGGAGGGTTTGTTTATTGGTTTCCACTGTTTATCGTTTTGAGTTGAGGGGGGAGTAGGGGTAGTTTGTTAGGGCGGCGTGATGGCCTCAACCGAGTGGAGAAGAAACGCTGTCGCTTCGGGTCCGTTCCGGAGAAAGGTGTGGAGGAAGTTTTGCTCATGGTCGGCGAACAGGTTGGAGCGGAACATCTGGACTCTGCATCCAGAATGAACAAGGCGGTGGTTGTGTTAATGAAAAAGGTTTGTCTTGTTGTGAGGGGTGTGTTGGTGCAGATGTCGCCTCTTTCGATAAGAGTTGTGGTGGCTAATCTGCCTCCGTTTATTGCTTCCGAACAGACCCCAAGTAGTTGGTTAGTTTTGGTAAATTTGCAAGTGGTTTCCGTGTGCTCTCGGCTGGGTGCCAAGCGGAATCCGTTAAACATGTCTGTTTTCATAGACAAGTGTTTGTTTCTTAACAAACTTCAAGGTTACACAGGGGAGGGGTGGAACACAGGGTTTGCTAGCACAGATAGTTTTGGGTGTTTCTAGTGTGGGGATCATCAGTTATAGGCTACAAGCAGCAATATGATTGATAGGTAGGACAGGTATTGAACCCAAATAATCCCTACTCAGATGCGCTAACCTCAACCCTAGTAAACATGCATTATAAAAACCTTCTATAGAAAATGATCTCATATTGGGAGTAAATAGCCTCTGAATAGAAAAGAAAAAACACTGCATCTTCCAGCCCACCAATAAATGACATAATGCAACCTTGGCGGTTAGCATATTTACCTCAACATGCCCCTCGCTTGCCTGAGAAGGCAGAGTGCTCGATGCTGGTTGATGAATTTTACAATTAATGTACTAGGAAAATACGTTTTTGTCGACCAGAGGTGACTGAATTAATGTTTAGGCTTATTGATAATCATTATAGTAATGAAGTATAATTTCAAAACATGAGCATAAAAACAGGTAATAATAAACATGAATCATCATTATATTACTTCACAGTAATGTGTTTTCAGTCCTTCCTCTTGCGTTAGCAGTGTGGAAAGGGACAGTAAAAAGCTCAGGCAGGAGTTTTCCTGTGAAACGAACCCACAACCCTGGCGTTGCAAGCGCCATGCTCTACCAACTGAGCTACACGGTAGTAGTGCATGGCCAAGTGGTGGTGCGCAGGCCGTGGAGAAAGCGGTGGTGGGGAGGGTTGCAGCTGGGCTACATGAGCTGAGGTAGGTTTCTGTAGTAACAGAGACTCCGGTGGGCGAAGGCTTGGTGGGCTCATCCCAGGAAATATTGCCTGTCATTGGGGAAGAGGCTCTGATCAGGGGGGAAGTGCAGGGGGGCAGAGACTGGGGAGGAGGAGGACGGTACCGTGCCAATGGAGGAGGAGGAAGAGGGGGGAGGTGAGTCTGCGGGAGCGGAGGACAAGGCGTCTTGTTTTCAGACGGCTCATTGGATCCAGAGCTGACAGCCAGTCAGGCTGAGGGCCCAGTATATACGCTGAGAGAACTTTCTAGGTTCCTGATGGAGACTAAAAGGGAAAAAATAAGGTTCTGCTGGAGTCTTATTTGATTGATCCTGGAAGGTTTGTAAGGTCAGTACAACACGTGATGAAGAATGAGGGGTTTAGTGTCCTCTCACCCAGGAAGCGGTATAGGCTGAGAAAATGGGTCATGGGTTCTTAAGGGCATGTCTTCAGAATCTGCTTAAATTGATGGTTTTTTCTGGCATGGCGGCTTTATGGGCTTCTCTACTGGTTTCTGATTGTGGTGATTTCCCTCCCACCTCTTATGGAGATTTCACGGTTAGACTTCCTTAACATGAACGGCGGCAAAGACTGGGGGAATATGTAAACCAAAAACATTTAAATGCCATGGCAGAAATCTTAGTGCAGGGGTGGCAAAAGAGGTGTGTAAGGGTAGGTTGTTAGTGTTTAGAGCCCAAATAATGACCTTGTCTTTGCTTTCATAAATGTGTCTGCACCTGGTCCTCTGTAGCTCAGCTGGTAGAGCACGGCGCTTGTAACGCCAGGGTAGTGGGTTCGATCCCCGGGACCACCCATACACAACAAAAAAATATATATATGCACGCATGACTGTAAGTCGCTTTGGATAAAATTGTCTGCAAAATGGCACATTATATTACATTATAGTACAGGGCTCAGTTCTCTGTTTCACCAGAGGGGTTGGAAAAACAGAGTGGGTAAACCAAGAAAATCCCTTGTTTTACGTTTGTCTGATGGGCGGGTAACTTCTGTTGTGGGGGTGATGAGGGAGCCTGATGGGTGGGTAACTTCTGTTGTGGGGAGATGAGGGAGCCTGATGGGCGGGTAACTTCTGTTGTGGCGGAGATGAGGGAGCCTGATGGGTGGGTAACTTCTGTTGTGAGGAGATGAGGGAGCCTGATGGGTGGGTAACTTCTGTTGTGGGGAGATGAGGGAGCCTGATGGGTGGGTAACTTCTGTTGTGGGGAGATGAGGGAGCCTGATGGGTGGGTAACTTCTGTTGTTGGGAGATGAGGGAGCCTGATGGGTGGGTAACTTCTGTTGTGGGGAGATGAGGGAGCCTGATGGGTGGGTAACTTCTGTTGTGGGGAGATGAGGGAGCCTGATGGGTGGGTAACTTCTGTTGTGGGGAGATGAGGGAGCCTGATGGGTGGGTAACTTCTGTTGTGGGGAGATGAGGCTGTGGAGTTGTACTCTGATTTATAGAGGGCAGAACTCTGTGGTCCTCTGTAGAGCATGGCCCTTGTAATGCCAGGGTAGTGGGTTCGATCCCCGGGACCACCCATATGTAAAAATGTATGCACATGACTGTAAGTCGCTTTGGATAAAAGCGTCTGCTAAATGGCATATTATTATTATTATTATTATTATCCTGGGTTTTCTCAGGTTCTGCTCACAGACCTTTCCAAACTCTCTCTGTCACAGATAAATCAAATAGACATTTCCCTGGCCTTTCACAAACTCTCAGCTGCTGTCTCTCAGACGGTCTGCCTGTGGATTTTTATAAAAAGTTCTGGGGAATTATTTTACAGGACATGTGTTGCGTGAGTGCGTCGGGGTGGGGGAGCTGTCGCTAAGCTGTAGACGGGAGGCTTTGACTCTCCTGCCCAAAATAGGGATTTGAGCGACATAAAGAACTGGAGGCCTGTGGCATTGCTCTGTTTGGACTATAAGGTCTTTGCCAAGGTCCTCGTTAACAGACTGAAGTCCCACCTGGACTCTATTGTACAGAAGGACCAAACGTACTGTGTACCAGGACGCTCAAACACAGACAATCTGTTCATAATCAGGAGAAAGCCTTTGATAGGGTGGACCATGAATATCTGTTCAATGTGTTGTTTTGGTTGTGGGGAGAATTTTGTGGCCTGTGTTCAAATGTTAAATAAATAAATATAAATAATATGCCATTTAGCAGACGCTTTTATCCAAAGCGACTTACAGTCATGCGTGCATACATTTTTGTGTATGGGTGGTCCCGGGGATCGAACCCACTACCCTGGCGTTACAAGCGCCGTGCTCTATCAGCTGAGCTACAGAGGACCACATAGTTCTGCCCTCTATAAATCAGAGTACAACTCCACAGCCTCATCTCCTCACAACAGAAGGACCTGCAGCGCAAATTAGTGATTTTAAATTAGTGCACGCAAATTAGTGCACCTCCGCAGCTTCCAGGCGTTCTGCTTGTGGACCATTGCAAGTTAGTAAACATTTTATGGTCAGGGTGGCAGCGTTCTGACTCCCTCAGTGTCAATGTTAGACACATCAGGAGCTTAGCAGGAGTGAAGGGGCATCAGTGGCAGGGGGTTGTGGGGGCTGAGAGCATGGCAGGGTATAGGTGGAGGGGCTCTATAAGCTCCCAGTGCTGGAAAGGTCAGGGGTCGTCCAGTGGAGGGTATTACATGGAGCCCTGGACACCAATAGCTGGTTGGCTCGGGTTGACCTGGGAGTTGGGGAGGGGTGTCCGTTTTCTGCAATGACAGACTGTTCATCATGTTTTTTCTGTGTTGCCAGGGTAATGCCATTACTGTTGACGCCTTAGGGTTGAGTTTGAGTTGTACAAAATGATCAACAGTGTGGAGATGTTTCAGGAGGTATGGGGGCTCAGGGGGGCTGTCTGTACGGCTGGAGAGGAGGGGTTGGATGGACGGTTGGAATGTGGTGCTGGTTGGTGTATTGTACTGTGGTGTTGGGTACTGGATAATGTGATTGTGTGGAGGTTGTGGTGTCACGCAATGTGCTTTTAGGGGTGGGGGTGTTAGTGTAATGAGGATGGCTCATTAAATTAAGACAAGTCAGTCTCTCTCTCTCTCTTAACAGACCTCTGCACAGGCAGCAGTGGTGGACAGTGATAAGATCTTTACTGAGCTGATCCGCTCCATTGAGAGAAGGCGCTCTGAGGTGAAGGAGCTGATCAGAGCCCAAGAGAAGGCTCAAGTGAGTCAAGCTGAAGGACTCCTGGAGCAACTGGAGCAGGAGATAGCTGAGCTGAGGAAGAGAAGCACTGAGCTGGAGCAGCTCTCACACACAGAGGATCACATCCATTTCCTCCAGGTAACTAAACTGTCCTGTTACATGTGATATGAAATTAAAACTCAATGTGAAACTCTCAATCATTTGGTTCTGCTCCCTCTCTCTCCCTCTCTCTCTCTCTCTCCAGAGTTATCAGTCTCTCTCCGGTACCAGTGTATCTTCAGACTTACCCAGCATCGTTGTCCGTCCTCTTCAGTACTTTGGAGATGTGAGTAAGACTGTGTCTGAACTGAGAGAGAAACTAGAAGACGTCCTTAAAGGAGAATGGACCAAGATCTCCACTACAGGTGTGTTGAAAATAATAAGAACATCAACTTTAGACCATTGAAAGTTCCCTACTAGTCATATACATGTGGAATATGGTGTGATGATAACATTCCCTCTCTCTGTGAATGTGTTTGTGTGTCTGTAGTGAATATAGTGGATGTTGTACTGCCTCCAGAGCCCAAGACCAGAGAACAGTTCTTACAATGTGAGTCTCTTTATTCTGAAGTAACTAACAGTCTCTTCTTACTGACACTCCTAACAATCCCACTAGAAATATATAGCAATAGTAGATCTAATCAAAGACTGGGTATCTATCTGACTCCTCATATTTCTCTGATTTGATCTCTGCTGTGCTCTAATCAAAGACAGGGTAGATACAGTATCTGACTTCACTTATTGTTCTAACTCCCCTCATTGGTCTCTGCTCTGCTCTTCTCCCAGATTCCTGTCAGCTCACACTGGACCCAAACACAGCAGGCAAACACCTCTCTCTGTCTAAAGGGAACAGAAAGGTGACACCTACAGGCCAAGTCCAACGATATCCTGTTCATCCAGACAGATTCACAAACGACTTGATGGTTCTGTGTAGAGAGGGTCTGTCTGGACGCTGTTACTGGGAGGTGGAGTGGAGTGGGGTGTGTGTTACAGCAGTCTCATATAAAGACATCAGCAGAACAGGGACAGATGGTGGATTTGGATACAATAACAAGTCCTGGAGTTTACAGTGTTATAGTGGTGGTTATTGTTTCAGACACAATAATGTTGTGACTAAAGTATCAGGCCCTCAGTCCTCCAGAGTAGGAGTGTACCTGGATCACAAGGCAGGTACTCTGTCCTTCTACAGTGTCTCTGACACAATGACCCTCCTCCACAGAGTCCAGACCACATTCACTCAGCCCCTCTATCCTGGGTTTCTTTTAAATTGTATTTTCACTGGTGCTGCTGAGCTGGTTAAACTGTAGTAGGGTCCACATAGATACTAGTCATGCTGGTGTAGTCTATAGCTGAGCTGGTTAAACTGTAGTAGGGTCCACATAGATACTAGTAATGCTGGTGTAGTCTATAGCTGAGCTGGTTAAACTGTAGTAGGGTCCACATAGATACTAGTCATGCTGGTGTAGTCTATAGCTGAGCTGGTTAAACTGTAGTAGGGTCCACATAGATACTAGTCATGCTGGTGTAGTCTATAGCTGAGCTGGTTAAACTGTAGTAGGGTCCACATAGATACTAGTCATGCTGGTGTAGTCTATAGCTGAGCTGGTTAAACTGTAGTAGGGTCCACATAGATACTAGTCATGCTGGTGTAGTCTATAGCTGAGCTGGTTAAACTGTAGTAGGGTCCACATAGATACTAGTCATGCTGGTTTAGTCTATAGCTGAGCTGGTTAAACTGTAGTAGGGTCCACATAGATACTAGTCATGCTGGTGTAGTCTATAGCTGAGCTGGTTAAACTGTAGTAGGGTCCACATAGATACTAGTCATGCTGGTGTAGTCTATAGCTGAGCTGGTTAAACTGTAGTAGGGTCCACATAGATACTAGTCATGCTGGTGTAGTCTATAGCTGAGCTGGTTAAACTGTAGTAGGGTCCACATAGATACTAGTCATGCTGGTGTAGTCTATAGCTGAGCTGGTTAAACTGTAGTAGGGTCCACATAGATACTAGTCATGCTGGTGTAGTCTATAGCTGAGCTGGTTAAACTGTAGTAGGGTCCACATAGATACTAGTCATGCTGGTGTAGTCTATAGCTGAGCTGGTTAAACTGTAGTAGGGTCCACATAGATACTAGTCATGCTGGTGGTGATGGTCCCCAGATATAATACTCTGTTTTTCTGTACTATTATTTTTGTCTGACTGATTTAATCTTCAGAATTTAATTAAAACTTAATAACGTATTTTTTATAAAATGCAATGTTTTAATTGGGAACATTTACATTAATCATGATGTATGCTGTTAATGTATGTTGGTTGTCATTCAGAACCATTGAAATGTTTTCTCAATTGGTTCTCTGTCTCAATGTCATTTTCCTCAGTATCATGGAACAGGTAGTGTTACTTACTTGCTAATTGAACTATATGGGCCGGTTTCCTGGACACAGATGAAGCCTAGTCCTAGACTAAAAAGCATGTTTAATGGAGATGTCCGGGAAACCGGCCCTAAGTTTGGCATCTTTTATTCTCCCATACTGCTCAGTCAAGCAACATTAAACCTGTCCAGCAGGTGGTGCTATTAACCAAACAATAAAAACCCAGCAGATATCTTGACTTGTCACTCAGTATATCAGTAATGTTCAGAATTGTACTTTAATATCATTGGAGATTGATGGTCTTTTTAATCCACTACCCAGAGTCAGGAACAGATGAAGTTAGGTCTGCTACTGTTCAGTTATTAAATATGATTCATGGTGATGGGAAATAAAAAATCCATCTAGTAGTAGTTTTCCTTTGCTATTTATTCCAAGGTGTGTCTTTAACTTGTAAATGGATTGTGTTGAAGCTGGCATGTGGTGTGGATGATAGAATAGAGTGAATAGAGGAGAGAAGAGAGGAGGAGAGGAGAACATCATATAGAAGACAGATAAGATAGAGAGACAATTCATACCCAGGGGAGTTACTGACTCTGGCCCAAATGACACCCTGTTCCCTACGTATTGCACTATGCTACTTCTGATCAGATCTAAAGTAGTGCACTACATAGGGAATAGGGTGGAGATTTGCTCACTGTCATTAGAATGAAGATTTCCATCCAGGAGTTACTGTCTCTGTCCCAAATGACACCCTGTTCCCTACGTAGTGCACTAGGCTACTTCTGACCAGATCTAAAGTAGTCTTCTAGATTTTACATGTTTTCTCCCTGTCGTTAGAAAATGACAATATGGTAATGACTTTAGTGGTTTCCTCCCCCTTTGTTTTTATTGGTTGTGTGTTATGTGTGTTGTTGTGTTAGGTTTTCCCCCTGTGTTCCTAATGGAAAATCCATTAACAATGAATCACAAACAAATTATATTCCAGTTGTGTTTAGACAACTTCATGGCTGACATCCCCCAGTTCTGTTAAGACCCATTGAACTGGGTCACATTCTAAATGGTCACTTGTATTGATAGTCCATACTGGGCCTAACTGGGGTTAACCATACTGGAGGGTTTCTTTCTGCACACATATTCCCTCATCTCCAGAACTTTACCTGATGTCCCGTCTCTCTCTCTCTCTCTCTCTCTCTGTCTCTGTCTCTGTCTCTGTCTCTGTCTCTGTCTCTGTCTCTGTCTCTGTGTCTCTCTGTCTCTGTCTCTGTCTCTGTCTCTGTCTCTGTCTCTCTCTCTCTCTCTCTCTCTCTCTCTCTCTGTCTCTGTCTCTGTCTCTGTCTCTCTCTCTCTCTCTCTCTCTGCCTCTCTCTCTCTCTCTCTCTCTCTCTCTCTCTCTCTCTATCTCTCTCTCTGTCTCTCTCTCTCTCTCTCTCTCTCTCTCTCATCAAACCGTATAGAAAGCAGCCAACCTCAATATGGTTCCATTCCTGTAGTTATCAGGACACATGGGGTGTGGAACTATTATCTCCTTTCTAAGTGTGAACTTGTCCACTTCCCTTCATGGATTTAAAAGGAAATGACTGGTATATGTAAACTCCCTCTACCCCATGCCAACACCAATCCAATGCTGTACAATTAATTCCATAGCTTAACATGGGAAATGCTCACTGCCTCCCATAAGAGTCATTGAAGCGTTGGATGAGATAGGACCCTGCCTTCACCAGGGGATATTTGTTGGACCCGTCACAACAGGTGAGGAGGGCCTCATCCTCCAGCTGCCCAAAGCCAGGGACTGCCTTGTGCTCCAGTCTCCAGCAGGGGGCAGCAAAACCCTATAGACCTGAAAGGGAAAGTGAGGAGTAAAAACCTAAGGTGAATTTACATTGATGTTTCCATAGAGACCTGAGTCGTATTCACTAGGCACCAAACTGAAGATAATTAGCTGAAACAGGGAGGGACTAACTGAACGAGAAAAGTTTTTGATGTTTGTACTTTTAGGACTTTTCTATTGGTTCCATTACAACAGGCAAACTCAATCAAACACTGCTTATTAAGTATTCAACATGATTTTAAATAGTAATTGAATGCAGGTCTGTTTCCACGTGCAATAAGCCTGTAACATCTTGTATGATCTTATGAGTCAACAGTGTATCAAATGGAAGGGCAAGTCTCACCACTGAGAGGAAAACATCACTGGTCCACCTCTGCATCAGGTCAGCTATGTTGATCAGTACTGTCCCAGGGATGCTGGGAGCAGAGATGAACTCCCCTGACCTGGTACCCACCTATGGAGTTGTCATTTTAATATCAGTTTAACCCCATCACTGCTATAACACACACAAGCCATGTTAATAGAATGAAATGGATCCAGGTTCCATTTATTCTACAATAGATTTACTGCCTGTGGAACACTTCTCAAAAGTGGTCTTAAATCAAGGTGACTGCAGGTCTCAATCCCAAACGAATGGGGGAAGAATTAATGAAATGGCCACCCGGACTATTTACATTGACACCCCCCCCCCCCCCACCCCCTTTTTGATTTTACACTGCTGCTACTTGCTGTTTATCTATGTATAGTCACTTTACAAATGACCTCAACTAACCTGTACCCCCACACATTGACTGGCAGAGCTACTCCACCTCAAGAATGACCCCCTGTATATAGCCTCATTATTGGTATGTCATTTTATTGTGTTACTTTTTGATTTGATTTGTTTTTTAAATTTAGTTTATTTAGTAAATATTTTCTTAACTCTATTTCTTGAACAGCATTGTTGGTTAAGGGTTTGTAAGTAAGCATTTCACGGTAAGGTCTGCTACACCTGTAGTATTCGGTGCATGTGACAAATGTAATTACATTTTATTTTATTTTATTTGAAAGTGGCACCATCTAAGGTATGGAGAAACAAGATTCACACAACAGAGCTGACCACAACTGGACTGGACTGGCTGGGATATTTTCTTTACACATTGTCCTTTCAAGGATGGTTCCAGAACTTGGCTTGACTCAGCTCTGTAGCGTTAGCCAGCCCAGTTTGGCCCTGCTTGACTCAGCTCTGTAGTGTTAGCCAGCCCAGTTTGGCCCTGCTTGACTCAGCTCTGTAGTGTTAGCCAGCCCAGTGTGGCCCTGCTTGACTCAGCTCTGTAGCGTTAGCCAGCGCAGTTTGGCCCTGCTTGGCTTGACTCAGCTCTGTAGTGTTAGCCAGCCCAGTTTGGCCCTGCTTGACTCAGCTCTGTAGCGTTAGCCAGCCCAGTTTGGCCCTGCTTGGCTTGACTCAGCTCTGTAGTGTTAGCCAGCCCAGTTTGGCCCTGCTTGACTCAGCTCTGTAGTGTTAGCCAGCCCAGTTTGGCCCTGCTTGACTCAGCTCTTTAGTGTTCGCCAGCCCAGTTTGATCCTGCTTGACTCAGCTCTGTAGTGTTAGCCAGCCCAGTTTGGCCCTGCTTGACTCAGCTCTGTAGTGTTAGCCAGCCCAGTTTGGCCCTGCTTGACTCAGCTCTGTAGTGTTAGCCAGCCCAGTTTGGCCCTGCTTGACTCAGCTCTGTAGTGTTAGCCAGCCCAGTTTGGCCCTGCTTGACTCAGCTCTGTAGTGTTAGCCAGCCCAGTTTGGCCCTGCTTGGCTTGACTCAGCTCTGTAGTGTTAGCCAGCCCAGTTTGGCCCTGCTTGACTCAGCTCTGTAGTGTTAGCCAGCCCAGTTTGGCCCTGCTTGACTCAGCTCTGTAGTGTTAGCCAGCCCAGTTTGGCCCTGCTTGATTCAGCTCTGTAGTGTTAGCCAGCCCAGTTTGGCCCTGCTTGACTCAGCTCTGTAGTGTTAGCCAGCCCAGTTTGGCCCTGCTTGGCTTGACTCAGCTCTGTAGCGTTAGCCAGCCCAGTTTGGCCCTGCTTGACTCAGCTCTGTAGTGTTAGCCAGCCCAGTTTGGCCCTGCTTGGCTTGACTCAGCTCTGTAGCGTTAGCCAGCCCAGTTTGGCCCTGCTTGACTCAGCTCTGTAGTGTTAGCCAGCCCAGTTTGGCCCAAACCAGATGGGATGGTGTATCGCTGCAGAATGCTGTGGTAGCCATGCTCGTTAATGTGTGCCTTGAATTCTAAAGAAATTCCTGACAGTGTCATAAGTAAAGTACCCCCACACCATCACACCATCTACTCCATGCTTCACGGTGGGAACCACACATGTGGATATCATCCGTTCACCTACTCTGTGTCTCACAAAGACACTGCGGTTGGAACCCAAAATATCAAATTTGGACTCATCAGACCAAAGGACAGATTTCCACCGGTTTAATGTCCATTGCTTGTGTTTCTTGGCCCAAGCAAGTCTCTTCTTCTTATTGGTGTCCTTTAGTAGTGGTTTCTTTGCAGCAATTTGACCATGAAGGCCTGATTCTCCTCTGAACAGTTGATGTTGGGATGTGTCTGTTACTTGAACTCTGTAAAGCATTTATTTGGGCTGCAATCTGAGGTGCAGTTAACTCTAATGAACTTATCCTCTGCAGCAGAGGTAACTCTGGGTCTTCCTTTCCTATGGCGGTCCTCATGAGAGCCAGTTTCATCATAGCGCTTGATGGTTTTTGCGACTGCACTTGAAGAAACTTTCAAAGTTCTTGAAATGTTCCGTATTGACTGACCATGTCTTAAAGTAATGATGGACTGTCATTGCTCTTTGCTTATTTGAGCTCTTCTTGCCATAATATGGACTTGGTCTTTTACCAAATAGGGCTATCTTCTGTATACCACCCCTCCCTTGTCACAACACAACTGATTGGCTCAAATGCATTAAGAAGGAAAGAAATTCCACAAATTAACTTTTAAGAAGGAACACCAGTTATTTGAAATGCATTCCAGGTGACTACATCATGAAGCTGGTTGAGAGAATGCCAAGAGTGTGCAAATCTATCATCAAGGCAAAGGGTGGCTATTTGAAGAATCTCAAATATAAAGTATATTTTGATTTGTTTAACACTTATTTGGTTACTACATGATTCCATATGTGTTATTTCATAGTTTTGATGTCTTCACTGTTATTCTACAATGTAGAAAATAGTCCAAATAAAGAAAAACCCTTGAATGAGTAGGTGTTCTAAAACTGCCTTATTGCTATTAACGTACCAACGTAATTAGAGCAGTAAAATAAATGTTTTGTATATGGTCTGATATACCACGGCTGTCGGCCAATCAGCATTCAGGGCTTGAACTACCCAGTTTATAAATATATTTACACTCCAGACTCCTACATTGCTCGTCCTAATATTTATATATTTCTTAATTCCATTCCTTTACTTTTTAGATGTGTGTATTGTTAGTTATTACTGCACTGTTGGAGCCAGGAACACAAGCATTTCGCTACACCTGCAATAACATCTGCTAAATATGTGTATGCGACCAATAATTTGATTTGATTTTTGAAAGTGTTACATCATTCTCAATCCACGTTGCGTTGTGCCTAAGAACAGCCCTTAGCTGTGGTATTGTATATTGGCCATATACCACACCTCCTCAGGCCTTATTGCTTAAGTAGAACACATAAGTGTATTATAAGGCATTATAAAGGTCATTAAAATAATTATACATATGTTCTTCATAGAAACTGTTATCCTTTATATATTCTAACAACTCACATTTTAAGATTCATTATTTCATTTGTTCCATGTTAAGGACTGTAACCTAGGAACAAAACTATTTGTCTCCCTCTTCCTGTTGCATGCAGTTCCTCTCTCTCTTCCTCCATTCCTCTAACCCCTCCCTCCCTCCTTTTAACCCCACCCCTCTGGCAGAACCAGGAAGTCCCTCCCCTCCACAAACTCTCTTCTGAGGAAACGAAACTGATCTGAGTCTCTGTGTCGTCTGTCTGTGTGAGAGTGAACAACCGTCCAAATGGCTCAGCAAGGAGTTCTGCTCGACCAGGACCGGTTCTGTTGTTCTGTCTGTCTGGATCTACTGAAGGAGCCGGTCACCATCCCCTGTGGACACAGTTACTGTAGAAGCTGTATTGAGGGCTGCTGGGATCAGGATGTTCTGAAAGGGGTCTATAGCTGTCCTCAGTGCAGAGAGACCTTCACTCCAAGGCCTAATCTGAGGAAAAATAACATATTGGCTGAGTTGGTGGAGAAACTGAAGAAGACAGGACTCCAGGCTGCTCCCCCTCCTGCTCTGTGCTATGCTGGACCTGGAGATGTGGCGTGTGATTTCTGCACTGGGACCAGAAAGCAGAAAGCCCTCATGTCCTGTCTGGTGTGTCTGGCCTCTTACTGTGAGACTCACCTCCAACCTCACTATGAATCTCCTGCTTTCAAGAAGCACAAGCTGGTCAAAGCCACTGCACAACTACAGGAGAAGATCTGCTCTCATCATGACAAACTGCTGGAGGTTTTCTGTCGTACCGATCAACAGTGTATCTGTTATCAGTGTACAATGGATGAACATAAAGGCCATGATACAGTGTCAGCTGCAGCAGAGAGGACTGAGAAACAGGTAAGACCAGAACTACTTGTTGGTGACTGTCTGATAAACAAAGAATTAAAGATACAGTAGGAACTAAGGCTGTTTGAATATGAGATCATTCAAATGATATCGATCCACGGCAGAACAAATATGAACACAAACCTTGATTATATAGATATGCTAACCCAGATTCTCCAAATGTATCACCATTTTCTAAAGTCAAACACCATTATCATTCATTATCAAACACCCAATCAGCTCCCCTGTTTTGTGCACTGTTAAAACTATAATCATTCACATAACAACGTAATAATATCATTTCACACAGACACTTCCTCAACATATTAATCCCTATCTTCAATGTGCCCTATGTCCCATTACTATACTATTGATCTACTGGACAAATAAAGCTTGATAGCTCATTGAAGAGTGATTCTCCACAGAGGCAGCTGGGGATGAGTCAGCAGAAGGTCCAGCAGAGATTCCAGGAGAGAGAGAAGGAGCTGAAGGAGCTCCAACAGGCTGTGGAGTCTCTCAAGGTGAGTATTGTTGACCAGAGGAGACACACCATTTCACTTCTCTCCTCCAGTCAGAGAGAGAGAGAGAGGGAGAGAGGCCCCTATCCAATCCCACTGGCTCCACTGTTGGGAACAGGCTGTCTGGACCCCTTTCAGAGAATAGACTGCTTAATGTAACCGGTGGGATATGAACCCGGGTCTACTGAGGAGAGAAACCAACATCTTGACCGTTTCACCAAGAGGACATTCCCTATTGGGCCGAGGGCCGACACTGATTTTGAAGTCGAAGGCGGGGCTACCTCATCACATAACCACGAGTAACCATGACCGACTCATGTCCCCTATACATTAACATGGAGCTCTCTCTCTCTCTCTCTCTCTCTCTCTCTCTCTCTCTCTCTCTCTCTCTCTCTCTCTCTCTCTCTCTCTCTCTCTCTCTCTCTCTCTCTCTCTCTCTCTCTCTCTCTCTCAATTCAATTGAATTCAAAGGGCTTTATTGGCATGGGAAACATGTTTACATTGCCACAGCAAGTGAAATAGATACTAAACAAAAATGAAATAAACCAAAAAATAGATATTGTGGTGGCAGCTGCAGAGAAGTATTTGGGCATACAAGATTAGACTTCAGAAGAGTTACAGGGTGTGTTGAGTGGTGGTGTCCCGTCCTCCCAGGCCGTTGGCATGGTGCAGGAGCAGATAGGGTCAAAGTAGTGGAATGGGGTAGTGGGTATTTAATGAGTGTAGGGTTAGTTGGAAGGTTTTTAATTAAATGTTCCTTTCCCCTTTTTCCATTTTGTATCACAAAGTAAAATAGAGTTATATTATAGTCCAGTTGGGGGCGGTAATGCAACATATTGGATGCCAACCGCCGTTAAACTCCAAAGAAGAAGAAACCTTATATTATGGCAATGTACAGTGTCTCTGCCTCTCTCATTCCATCACTTTTGCAGTAGTTGGTTGTGTGGGTCTCTGTCAGCACCCCATTCATAACCAATCGTTGATGGATATTTATAGAGCTCTGATCAGGACGACAATTGATTACGGGTGTATAGTTTATCGAACAAGGCAAAACTTGGCTTCAGAAGCTGGACAGAATCAGGTATATAGCTTTAAGGATATGTATTGGTGCATTTAAATCAACATCTGTATGTGCCTTACTGGTGGAGGCAGGAGAGATGCCTTTGGATATACAGCGTAAAAATTGTCATTATCTTATTGGGTTGAAAGGCTGTGAGGTTGAGCATCCCACTGCTACTGTTCTAGATGACTGTTGGGAATATACTAGTAGACAAGGCAGTGGTTTTGGTTGGACAGTTGGAAAGCTTGCTGATGAGAGTGGTTTGAGGGAGTTGGAGGTTGGCCCTTCTGTGGTGATAGGGGATGTTCCTCCATGGTTACTCCCAGACCCTGTTGTTGATCTAACCTTGGTAGAGAAAAGGAAAGATTGGTCAGAAGTCAGTGATATAGAGAAACTGGTTGACAATTACATTGGTAGAGGTTTTTATGCTTTTTTAATGCTTTTCACAGACGGATCCAAGGACCCAGATAGTGGGCTCACAGGAGCAGGCGTTTACGTTCCTGAATTTGATGTGCAGATATGTAGAAGACTAACAGATGAACTGTCAGTATACTCAGTTGAACTGAAGGTATTAATGTTATTATGGAGAATTGAGAGAATGGGTGTAGTAGTGAGATTCTGCTGGGTCCCAGCACATTTGGGTGTGGAAGGGAATGAAATTGTAGACCAGTTAGCTAAAAGAGCTTTGAAACAAGATATAATTGATATTAATGTTCTACTGGGTAGAGGTGAGGCCAAATGTAAGATCAGAGACATTTTGATAGATGTGTGGCAGAAGAGATGGTACTCTGAGCACAAGGGCCGGCATTTATATGAATAGTTTACAGTTTTACAGAAAGGTCGATGGACCAAGATTCAAAAGTCAGATTAGGAAGGAAGATGTGGTGTTTACTAGATTGCGCTTAGGACATTGTACATTGAACTCGTCATTACATCTGGTTGGCAAGCATGGGAATGGTTTGTGTCTGGAGGGTACGTCGATGAAACGGTGGAGCATGTGTTGTTATATTGTTGTAAGTATGTTGAAGAGAGGGAAAGATGTGTAGGGTCATTGAGGTTGGACGGGGTTGGGGGGGTTTGGAAGGGATTTGGGGGATGGGGGAGGGTCTATTAGAAGTTAGTAGGGCTCTTCTTTATTTTCTCAGAAGTACTGAGTTAGGTAGGAGGATTTAGAAATGTTGGAAACCGTGATTGACCACACACTCCAGCACAGTAGGTGGCGGCATGCACCTTTAACGTTGGTTTGTGGACCGACATTATATCATAGAAGAAGAAGTTGGTTGTGTGAGAGACTTTGTGGTTCGTGAGGAGGGCTACTATTCTTTTTTCTTTTGGTTCTTGCGTATTTTCTGAATGTATTTTCTCATGGTTTGAGGGTTTGTTTATTGGTTTCCACTGTTTATCGTTTAGAGTTGAGGGGGGAGTAGGGGTAGTTTGTTAGGGCGGCGTGATGGCCTCAACCGAGTGGAGAAGAAACGCTGTCGCTTCGGGTCCGTTCCGGAGAAAGGTGTGGAGGAAGTTTTGCTCATGGTCGGCGAACAGGTTGGAGCGGAACATCTGGACTCTGCATCCAGAATGAACAAGGCGGTGGTTGGGTTAATGAAAAAGGTTTGTCTTGTTGTGAGGGGTGTGTTGGTGCAGATGTCGCCTCTTTCGATAAGAGTTGTGGTGGCTAATCTGCCTCCGTTTATTGCTTCCGAACAGACCCCAAGTAGTTGGTTAGTTTTGGTAAATTTGCAAGTGGTTTCCGTGTGCTCTCGGCTGGGTGCCAAGCGGAATCCGTTAAACATGTTGTCTCTTTTCGTAGACAAGTGTTTGTTTCTTACCAAACCTCAAGGTTACACAGGGGAGGGGTGGAACACAGGGTTTGGTAGCACAGATAGTTTTGGGTGTTTCTAGTGTGGGGATCATCAGTTATAGGCTACAAGCAGCAATATGATTGATAGGTAGGACAGGTATTGAACCCAAATCATCCCTACTCAGATGCGCTAACCTCAACCCTAGTAAACATGCATTATAAAAACCTTCTATAGAAAATGATCTCATATTGGGAGTAAATAGCCTCTGAATAGAAAAGAAAAAACACTGCATCTTCCAGCCCACCAATAAATGACATAATGCAACCTTGGCGGTCAGCATATTTACCTCAACATGCCCCTCGCTTGCCTGAGAAGGCAGAGTGCTCGATGCTGGTTGATGAATTTGACAATTAATGTACTAGGAAAATACGTTTTTGTCGACCAGAGGTGACTGAATTAATGTTCAGGCTTATTGATAATCATTATAGTAATGAAGTATAATTTCAAAACATGAAAGTTGTCAAGTGGTGGTGGTACCAGGAAGGAGGAGAGTAGAGCAGGGTCAAGTGGTGGTGGTACCAGGAAGGAG
The DNA here is from genome assembly GCF_964263955.1 of Coregonus lavaretus. NCBI lineage: Eukaryota > Metazoa > Chordata > Actinopteri > Salmoniformes > Salmonidae > Coregonus > Coregonus lavaretus. The sequence goes on from NW_028166773.1 coordinate 18,601, forward strand.
GAGAGCAGGGTCAAGTGGTGGTGGTACCAGGAAGGAGGAGAGTAGAGCAGGGTCAAGTGGTGGTGGTACCAGGAGGGAGGAGAGTAGAGCAGGGTCAAGTGGTGGTGGTACCAGGAAGGAGGAGAGTAGAGCAGGGCCAAGTGGTGGTGTTACCAGGAAGGAGGAGAGTAGAGCAGGGTCAAGTGGTGGTGGTACCAGGAAGGAGGAGAGTAGAGCAGGGTCAAGTGGTGGTGGTACCAGGAAGGAGGAGAGTAGAGCAGGGTCAAGTGGTGGTGGTACCAGGAGGGAGGAGAGTAGAGCAGGGTCAAGTGGTGGTGGTACCAGGAAGGAGGAGAGTAGAGCAGGGCCAAGTGGTGGTGTTACCAGGAAGGAGGAGAGTAGAGCAGGGTCAAGTGGTGGTGGTACCAGGAAGGAGGAGAGTAGAGCAGGGTCAAGTGGTGGTGGTACCAGGAAGGAGGAGAGTAGAGCAGGGTCAAGTGGTGGTGGTACCAGGAAGGAGGAGAGTAGAGCAGGGTCAAGTGGTGGTGGTACCAGGAAGGAGGAGAGTAGAGCAGGGTCAAGTGGTGGTGGTACCAGGAGGGAGGAGAGTAGAGCAGGGTCAAGTGGTGGTGGTGGTACCAGGAAGGAGGAGAGTAGAGCAGGATCAAGTGGTGGTGGTACCAGGAAGGAGGAGAGTAGAGCAGGGTCAAGTGGTGGTGGTACCAGGAGGGAGGAGAGTAGAGCAGGGTCAAGTGGTGGTGGTACCAGGAAGGAGGAGATTAGAGCAGGGTCAAGTGGTGGTGGTACCAGGAAGGAGGAGAGTAGAGCAGGGTCAAGTGGTGGTGGTACCAGGAAGGAGGAGAGTAGAGCAGGGTCAAGTGGTGGTGGTACCAGGAAGGAGGAGAGTAGAGCAGGGTCAAGTGGTGGTGGTACCAGGAAGGAGGAGAGTAGAGCAGGGTCAAGTGGTGGTGGTACCAGGAAGGAGGAGAGTAGAGCAGGGTCAAGTGGTGGTGGTACCAGGAAGGAGGAGAGTAGAGCAGGGTCAAGTGGTGGTGGTACCAGGAAGGAGGAGAGTAGAGCAGGGTCAAGTGGTGGTGGTACCAGGAAGGAGGAGAGTAGAGCAGGGTCAAGTGGTGGTGGTACCAGGAAGGAGGAGAGTAGAGCAGGGTCAAGTGGTGGTGGTACCAGGAAGGAGGAGAGTAGAGCAGGGTCAAGTGGTGGTGGTACCAGGAAGGAGGAGAGTAGAGCAGGGTCAAGTGGTGGTGGTACCAGGAAGGAGGAGAGTAGAGCAGGGTCAAGTGGTGGTGGTACCAGGAAGGAGGAGAGTAGAGCAGGGCCAAGTGGTGGTGCGCAGGCTGTGGAGAAAGCGGTGGTGGGGAGGGTTGCAGCTGGGCTACATGAGCTGAGGCAGGTTTCTGTAGTAACAGAGACTCCGGTGGGCGAAGGCTTGGTGGGCTCATCCCAGGAAATATTGCCTGTCATTGGGGAAGAGGCTCTGATCAGGGGGGAAGTGCAGGGGGGCAGAGACTGGGGAGGAGGAGGACGGTACCGTGCCAATGGAGGAGGAGGAAGAGGAAGAGGGGGGAGGTGAGTCTGCGGGAGCGGAGGACAAGGCGTCTCGTTTTCAGACGGCTCATTGGATCCAGAGCTGACAGCCAGTCAGGCTGAGGGCCCAGTATATACGCTGAGAGAACTTTCTAGGTTCCTGATGGAGACTAAAGGGGAAAAATAAGGTTCTGCTGGAGTCTTATTTGATTGATCCTGGAAGGTTTGTAAGGTCAGTACAACACGTGATGAAGAATGAGGGGTTTAGTGTCCTCTCACCCAGGAAGCGGTATAGGCTGAGAAAATGGGTCATGGGTTCTTAAGGGCATGTCTTCAGAATCTGCTTAAATTGATGTTTTTCTCTGGCATGGCGGCTTTATGGGCTTCTCTACTGGTTTCTGATTGTGGTGATTTCCCTCCCACCTCTTATGGAGATTTCACGGTTAGACTTCCTTAACATGAACGCCGGCAAAGACTGGGGGAATATGTCAAACAAAAACATTTAAATGCCATGGCAGAAATCTTAGTGCAGGGGTAGCAAAAGAGGTGTGTAAGGGTAGGTTGTTAGTGTTTAGAGCCCAAATAATGACCTTGTCTTTGCTTTCATAAATGTGTCTGCACCTGGTCCTCTGTAGCTCAGCTGGTAGAGCACGGCGCTTGTAACGCCAGGGTAGTGGGTTCGATCCCCGGGACCACCCATACACAAAAAAAAAAAATATATATATATATATATGCACGCATGACTGTAAGTCGCTTTGGATAAAAGCGTCTGCAAAATGGCACATTATATTATATTATAGTACAGGGCTCAGTTCTCTGTTTCACCAGAGGGGTTGGAAAAACAGAGTGGGGAAACCAAGAAAATCCCTTGTTTTACATTTGTCTGATGGGCGGGTAACTTCTGTTGTGGGGAGATGAGGGAGCCTGATGGGTGGGTAACTTCTGTTGTGGGGAGATGAGGGAGCCTGATGGGTGGGTAACTTCTGTTGTGGGGAGATGAGGGAGCCTGATGGGTGGGTAACTTCTGTTGTGGGGAGATGAGGGAGCCTGATGGGTGGGTAACTTCTGTTGTGGGGGAGATGAGGGAACCTGATGGGTGGGTAACTTCTGTTGTGGGGAGATGAGGGAGCCTGATGGGTGGGTAACTTCTGTTGTGGGGAGATGAGGGAGCCTGATGGGTGGGTAACTTCTGTTGTGGGGAGATGAGGGAGCCTGATGGGTGGGTAACTTCTGTTGTGGGGAGATGAGGGATCTTGATGGGTGGGTAACTTCTGTTGTGGGGAGATGAGGGAGCCTGATGGGTGGGTAACTTCTGTTGTGGGGAGATGAGGGAGCCTGATGGGTGGGTAACTTCTGTTGTGGGGAGATGAGGGAGCCTGATGGGCGGGTAACTTCTGTTAAGGGGGAGATGAGGGAGCCTGATGGGTGGGTAACTTCTGTTGTGGGGGAGATGAGGGAGCCTGATGGGTGGGTAACTTCTGTTGTGGGGGAGATGAGGGAGCCTGATGGGTGGGTAACTTCTGTTGTGGGGAGATTAGGGAGCCTGATGGGTGGGTAACTTCTGTTGTGGGGAGATGAGGGAGCCTGATGGGTGGGTAACTTCTGTTGTGGGGAGATGAGGAGCCTGATGGGCGGGTAACTTCTGTTAAGGGGGAGATGAGGGAGCCTGATGGGTGGGTAACTTCTGTTGTGGGGGAGATGAGGGAGCCTGATGGGTGGGTAACTTCTGTTGTGGGGGAGATGAGGGAGCCTGATGGGTGGGTAACTTCTGTTGTGGGGGAGATGAGGGAGCCTGATGGGTGGGTAACTTCTGTTGTGGGGGAGATGAGGGAGCCTGATGGGTGGGTAACTTCTGTTAAGGGGGAGATGAGGGATCCTGATGTGTGGGTAACTTCTGTAGTGGGGAGATGAGGGAGCCTGATGGGTGGGTAACTTCTGTTGTGGGGAGATGAGGGAGCCTGATGGGTGGGTAACTTCTGTTGTGGGGAGATGAGGGATCTTGATGGGTGGGTAACTTCTGTTGTGGGGAGATGAGGGAGCCTGATGGGTGGGTAACTTCTGTTGTGGGGGAGATGAGGGAGCCTGATGGGTGGGTAACTTCTGTTGTGGGGAGATGAGGGATCTTGATGGGTGGGTAACTTCTGTTGTGGGGAGATGAGGCTGTGGTCCTATGTAGAGCATGGCCCTTGTAATGCCAGGGTAGTGGGTTCGATCCCCGGGACCACCCAAATGTAAAAATGTATGCACATGACTGTAAGTCGCTTTGGATAAAAGCGTCTGCTAAATGGCATATTATTATTATTATTATTATTATGATCCTGGGTTTTCTCAGGTTCTGCTCACAGACCATTCCAAACTCTCTCTGTCACAGATAAATCAAATAGACATTTCCCTGGCCTTTCACAAACTCTCAGCTGCTGTCTCTCAGACGGTCTGCCTGTGGATTTTTATAAAAAGTTCTGGGGAATTATTTTACAGGACGTGTGTTGTGTGAGTGCGTCGGGGTGGGGGAGCTGTCGCTAAGCTGTAGACGGGAGGCTTTGACTCTCCTGCCCAAAAAAGGGGATTTGAGCAACTTAAAGTACTGGAGGCCTGTGGCATTGCTCTGTTTGGACTATAAGGTCTTTACCAAGGTCCTCGTTAACAGACTGAAGTCCCACCTGGACTCTATTGTACACAAGGACCAAACGTACTGTGTACCAGGACGCTCAATCACAGACAATCTGTTCATAATCAGGAGAAAGCCTTTGATAGGGTGGACCATGAATATCTGTTCAATGTGTTGTTTTGGTTGTGGGGAGAATTTTGTGGCCTGTGTTCAAATGTTGTATGCTGGGGCTTCATGTATGGTCAAGGTGTGGGGAGGGCTCAGTAGGCCAGTCTGGGTAGGGAGGGGCATTCACCAGGGATGCCCTCTGTCAGGGCAGCTATACACTCTTGTTATTGAGCCCTTTCTGGGCCTGCTACGCAGGAGGCTACAGGGAGTGTGGGAGCCAGGCATAGGGTTGGGGACAGGCATAGCAGTGTCAGCATACGCTGATGACGTCTGTGTTGGTTAGGGATGAGCAGAACCTACAGGCCCTGGAGAATAGTTTGAGGGTGTACGAGGGGGCGTCTTCTGCTTAGGTAAACTGGGGCAAGAGTGAGGCTCTGTTATGTGGGGCATGGAGGGACAGGGCACCTCCGCAGCTTCCAGGGGGGTTGCAGTGGGGCTGTGAGTGGCTCAAGATGCTTGGGGTGTATCTGGGCTCGGAGGGTTGGGATAGGAAGAACTGGGAAGGAGTGTCACAAGCGGTGGTGTCGAGGCTGACGAAGTGGAGGTGGCTCATCTCCCAAGTGGCATACAGAGGGATGGTGCTGATCATCAACAACTTGGTGGCATCCTCTCTATGGCTTAAATTGGCCATTCTCAACGCCCCCGGTGGTCTGCTTGTGGACCTGCAGCGCAAGTTAGTAAACATTTTCTGGTCAGGGTGGCAGCGTTCTGACTCAGCAGCACAGAGGCTACTGTACCGTACGGAGGTGGGCTGGAGGGAACCAGCATGTGCTCTGTTGAGGAGGGCTGGTGGTTTGGGGCTGGATCAGCAGCTCTTCATCATGCGGCAGGAGAGACTCAATACAGCAGGGGTCTCTGATTTCTATGCTGCAGTACTGAGGGCTGGAGCAGCCTGAGGAGGGGCCACCACCGTTTCCACCACTGCAAGTGACAGCAGAGACTGGGGACTGGCAGGAGAGTCCGGAGGACTTACTGACTTTTAACACTCTGAGCTTAGTGGGAGTGAAGGGGCATCAGTGGCAGGGGGTTGTGGGGGCTGAGAGCATGGCAGGGTATAGGTGGAGGGGCTCTATAAGCTCCCAGTGCTGGAAAGGTCAGGGGTCGTCCAGTGGAGGGTATTACATGGAGCCCTGGACACCAATAGCTGGTTGGCTCGGGTTGACCTGGGAGTTGGGGAGGGGTGTCCGTTTTCTGCAATGACAGACTGTTCATCATGTTTTTTCTGTGTTGCCAGGGTAATGCCATTACTGTTGACGCCTTAGGGTTGAGTTTGAGTTGTACAAAATGATCAACAGTGTGGAGATGTTTCAGGAGGTATGGGGGCTCAGGGGGGCTGTCTGTACGGCTGGAGAGGAGGGGTTGGATGGACGGTTGGAATGTGGTGCTGGATGGTGTATTGTACTGTGGTGTTGGGTACTGGATAATGTGATTGTGTGGAGGTTGTGGTGGCACGCAATGTGTTTTTAGGGGTGGGGGTGTTAGTGTAATGAGGATGGCTCATTAAAGTAAGACAAGTCAGTCTCTCTCTCTCTCTCTCTCTCTCTTAACAGCGCTCTGCACAGGCAGCAGTGGTGGACAGTGATAAGATCTTTACCGAGCTGATCCGCTCCATTGAGAGAAGGCACTCTGAGGTGAAGGAGCTGATCAGAGCCCAAGAGAAGGCTCAAGTGAGTCAAGCTGAAGGACTCCTGGAGCAACTGGAGCAGGAGATAGCTGAGCTGAGGAAGAGAAGCACTGAGCTGGAGCAGCTCTCACACACAGAGGATCACATCCATTTCCTCCAGGTAACTCAACTGCCTTGATACATGTGATATGAAATTAAAACTCTCAATCAATTGGTTCTGCTCCCTCTCACTCTCTCTCTCTCTCTCTCTCTCTCTCTCTCTCTCTCTCTCTCTCTCCCCCCAGAGTTATCAGTCTCTCTCCAGTACCAGTGTATCTTCAGACTTACCCAGCATCGTTGTCCGTCCTCTTCAGTACTTTGGAGATGTGAGTAAGACTGTGTCTGAACTGAGAGAGAAACTAGAAGACGTCCTTAAAGGAGAATGGACCAAGATCTCCACTACAGGTGTGTTGAAAATAATAAGAACATCAACTTTAGACCATTGAAAGTTCCCTACTAGTCATATACATGTGGAATATGGTGTGATGATAACATTCCCTCTCTCTGTGAATGTGTTTGTGTGTCTGTAGTGAATATAGTGGATGTTGTACTGCCTCCAGAGCCCAAGACCAGAGAACAGTTCTTACAATGTGAGTCTCTTTCTTCTGAAGTAACTAACAGTCTCTTTTTACTGACACTCCTAACAATCCCTCTAGAAATATATAGCAATAGTAGATCTAATCAAAGACTGGGTATCTATCTGACTCCTCATATTTCTCTGATTTGATCTCTGCTGTGCTCTAATCAAAGACAGGGTAGATACAGTATCTGACTTCACTTATTGTTCTAACTCCTCTCATTGGTCTCTGCTCTGCTCTTCTCCCAGATTCCTGTCAGCTCACACTGGACCCAAACACAGCACACAAACACCTCTCTCTGTCTGAAGGGAACAGAAAGGTGACCGATACAGACCAAGTCCAACCATATCCTGTTCATCCAGACAGATTCACATACTGGTACCAGGTTCTGTGTAGAGAGGGTCTGTCTGGACGCTGTTACTGGGAGGTGGAGTGGAGTGGGGAGGATGTTGATACAGCAGTCTCATATAAAGACATCAGCAGAACAGAGACAGATGGTGGATTTGGACTCAATGACAAGTCCTGGAGTTTAGTGTGCTCTAGAGGTGGTTATTGGTTCAGACACAATAATGTTAGGACTAAAGTATCAGGCCCTCAGTCCTCCAGAGTAGGAGTGTACCTGGATCACAAGGCAGGTACTCTGTCCTTCTACAGTGTCTCTGACACAATGACCCTCCTCCACAGAGTCCAGACCACATTCACTCAGCCCCTCTATTCTGGGTTTTGGCTCTCTGGTACTGCTGAGCTGGTTAAACTGTAGTAGGGTCCACATAGATACTAGTCATGCTGGTGTAGTCTATAGCTGAGCTGGTTAAACTGTAGTAGGGTCCACATAGATACTAGTCATGCTGGTGTAGTCTATAGCTGAGCTGGTTAAACTGTAGTAGGGTCCACATAGATACTAGTCATGCTGGTGTAGTCTATAGCTGAGCTGGTTAAACTGTAGTAGGGTCCACATAGATACTAGTCATGCTGGTGTAGTCTATAGCTGAGCTGGTTAAACTGTAGTAGGGTCCACATAGATACTAGTCATGCTGGTGTAGTCTATAGCTGAGCTGGTTAAACTGTAGTAGGGTCCACATAGATACTAGTCATGCTGGTGTAGTCTATAGCTGAGCTGGTTAAACTGTAGTAGGGTCCACATAGATACTAGTCATGCTGGTGTAGTCTATAGCTGAGCTGGTTAAACTGTAGTAGGGTCCACATAGATACTAGTCATGCTGGTGTAGTCTATAGCTGAGCTGGTTAAACTGTAGTAGGGTCCACATAGATACTAGTCATGCTGGTGTAGTCTATAGCTGAGCTGGTTAAACTGTAGTAGGGTCCACATAGATACTAGTCATGCTGGTGTAGTCTATAGCTGAGCTGGTTAAACTGTAGTAGGGTCCACATAGATACTAGTCATGCTGGTGTAGTCTATAGCTGAGCTGGTTAAACTGTAGTAGGGTCCACATAGATACTAGTCATGCTGGTGTAGTCTATAGCTGAGCTGGTTAAACTGTAGTAGGGTCCACATAGATACTAGTCATGCTGGTGTAGTCTATAGCTGAGCTGGTTAAACTGTAGTAGGGTCCACATAGATACTAGTCATGCTGGTGTAGTCTATAGCTGAGCTGGTTAAACTGTAGTAGGGTCCACATAGATACTAGTCATGCTGGTGTAGTCTATAGCTGAGCTGGTTCAACTGTAGTAGGGTCCACATAGATACTAGTTATGCTGGTGGTGATGGTCCGCAGATAAAAATGCTGAATTTTTCTGTACAATTATTTTTGTTTGACTGATTTAATCTTCAGAGTGTAATTAAAACGTAATAACGTATTTTTATCAAATGCAATGTTTTAATTGGCTACATTTACATTAATCATGATGTATGCTGTTAATGTATGTTGGTTGTCATTCAGAACCATTGAAATGTTTTCTCAATTGGTTCTCTGTCTCAATGTAATTTTCCTCAGTATCATGGAACAGGTAGTGTTACTTACTTGCTAATTGAACTATATGGGCCGGTTTCCCGGACACAGATGAAGCCTAGTCCTAGACTAAAAAGCATGTTCAATGGAGATGTCCGGGAAACCGACCCTAAGTTTGGCATCTTTTATTCTCCCGTACTGCTCAGTCAAGCAACATTAAACCTGTCCAGCAGGTGGTGCTATTAACCAAACAATAAAAACAGCAGATATCTTGACTTGCCACTCAGTATATCAGTAATGTTCAGAATTGTACTTTAATATCATTGGAGATTGATGGTCTTTTTAATCCACTACCCAGAGTCAGGAACAGATGAAGTTAGGTCTGCTACTGTTCAGTTATTAAATATGATTCATGGTGATGGGAAATAAAAAATCCATCTAGTAGTAGTTTTCCTTTGCTATTTATTCCAAGGTGTGTCTTTAACTTGTAAATGGATTGTGTTGAAGCTGGCATGTGGTGTGGATGATAGAATAGAGTGAATAGAGGAGAGAAGAGAGGAGGAGAGGAGAACATCTTATAGAAGACAGATAAGATAGAGAGACAATTCATACCCAGGGGAGTTACTGACTCTGGCCCAAATGACACCCTGTTCCCTACGTAGTGCACTAGGCTACTTCTGACCAGATCTAAAGTAGTGCACTACATAGGGAATAGGGTGGAGATTGGAGATTTGCTCACTGTCATTAGAATGAAGATTTCCATACAGGAGTTACTGTCTCTGTCCCAAATCTCTCCCTGTTCCCTACGTAGTGCACTAGGCTTCTTTTGACCTGATCTAAAGTAGTCTTCTAGATTTTACATGTTTTCTCCCTGTCGTTAGAAAATGACAATATGGTAATGACTTGAGTGGTTTCCTCCCCCTTTGTTTTTATTGGTTGTGTGTTATGTGTGTTGTTGTGTTAGGTTTTCCCCCTGTGTTCCTAATGGAAAATCCATTAACAATGAATCACAAACAAATTATGTTCCAGTTGTGTTTAGACAACTTCATGGCTGACATCCCCCAGAACTTTACCTGATGTTTTCTCTCTCTCTCAAACCATACACATTTACGGCATTTAGCAGACGCTCTTATACAGAGCAACTTACCGTTAGTGCATATATATATATATATATATATACATGACTGTAAGTCGCTTTGGAATAAAAGCGTTCGCTAAATGGCAACTTTACCTGATGTCCTCTCTCTCTCTCTCTCTCTCTCTCTCTCTCTCTCTCTCTCTCTCTCTCTCTCTCTCTCTCTCTCTCTCTGTCTCTGTCTCTGTCTCTGTCTCTGTCTCTGTCTCTGTCTCTCTCTCTCTCCCATCAAACCGTATAGAAAGCAGCCAACCTCAATATGGTTCCATTCCTGTAGTTATCAGGACACATGAGGTGTGGAACTATTATCTCCTTTCTACGTGTGAACTTGTCCACTTCCCTTCATGGATTTAAAAGGAAATGACTGGTATATGTAAACTCCCTCTACCCCATGCCAACACCAATCCAATGCTGTACAATTAATTCCATAGCTTAACAACATACATCACTCACACACACACACTCACACAGACACACCTATTCACTTGGGCCTTCTCCCTCATGCCCTGCTGACATCCATGCAGGCCCACATTGACCTTGTGACCTCTGGAGCTCCATGCATCTTGTTCTACACTCCCTGCCTAGTAAAACCCTTTCTCCCATGGGCCTGAGAGTACAGCTCATTTGAGACCATTTTGGAAAAGATTTTCTGTCATTTTTAAATGCCCATAAAAAAAATTCACATTATACTGCTGTTTTGAATGTATAGCAAAACCAGGTAGTTTTGAGGTTGAATAGCTACTTGAGTTGCTTGGTTCTACTGAAATTACCAACAGGCATTGGTCCAGGGTGATCTGGCCTATAATTTGAGACCATTTGGGTAAAGATTAGAGCTTTCTTTCCTTTTTAAATCACTCCAGGCAATATGTAATACAAATCTGATTTGGTTGCAATGCTGGGAAGAACTACACCACAGTAGATCCACGTTGCCTTTCAACTTTTTTCAAATAGGTTAAATCCTTCCAAAATGTCATATGAGGTGCAGCAGGCTAGGAGAAAGGGGGGAGAGAGTGGCCAGCCTCCACAGGGGATATAGAAATACATTGCCTGCTGCCCTAACTTCAACTTGATGCCTATGTGGGTTTATATTGCCATATCAAACTGTCTTCTTTGTCAACCCATCAGGCCACTATAAGGATTACCTGTGTTGAGTTTAAGCTTCCTGGAGCAACCGGAAGTGGGAAGATTGACCCTAAACATGGTTTAGATGTATCCACCAGCAGATAGTGAAAACGCTACATTCAACCCTCTGTAAAAAGTTTAGTTTTTCACGGATTGACCTGAAACTCAGGATTCTGTAAGAGCTTGTCCCAATGAGGATATGTGTTTAATTACAGCTTCCTGTGACAACCGGAAGTGCCTTACATTGTGGTCATAGGTGCTGTTTCGAAGGGTTTAAAAGGTCACATCCTTCCAAAATGTCACATGTGTGATTAGGCAACCCTCATGAACCCGTACATATTAGAAAACCAGGTTTTTATCCATTTGTTTTTTTATAAAGCTAGAAAAAAATATATAAAAAAAATATATATATTTGAAGAAAATATGCATCACTAACTGTAAGTCGCTCTGGATAAGAGTGTCTGCTAAATGACTACCAAAAAAATAAAAAATATTTTTTTCTCATAAATATGAAAATGAAAAAAAAGACGACTACCAGGTGAACGCATAACTTACCACGTGCCCGTAGCCAAACACGTCTTTAAATGACCAGTGGGGTCGAATCCGGGTGGCGGGGTGTGATAACTGCCTGAATGGAGGTGAAGCTTCACTTAATCTACTTTGAAGCAGAAAAAAAAATATGAAAAATAATTTTTTCAAAAATATGAAAATGAAAAAAAAGAATACATGGGGGCGTGCGGGACGCACTCGCTAAGCGGACCGGCACATTGAACGCGGGTCGGCGACTCCCCGCTTGCCAGGAGCCCTCCGAAAACGTGGACGGATCCTGCCGAGTAAGAAATGATACTCGGGAGGTGTTTACCCAGCTGCCGAGTATACCAGGTGATGTAGGACAGGTTCACTCACACACACACTCACACAGACACACCTATTCACTTGGGCCTTCTCCCTCATGCCCTGCTGACATCCATGCAGGCCCACATTGACCTTGTGACCTCTGGAGCTCCATGCATCTTGTTCTACACTCCCTGCCTAGTAAAACCCTTTCTCCCATGGGCCTGAGAGTACAGCTCATTTGAGACCATTTTGGAAAAGATTTTCTGTCATTTTTAAATGCCCACAAAAAATTTCACATTATACTGCTGTTTTGAATGTATAGCAAAACCAGGTAGTTTTGAGGTTGAATAGCTACTTGAGTTGCTTGGTTCTACTGAAATTACCAACAGGCATTGGTCCAGGGTGATCAGGCCTATAATTTGAGACCATTTGGGTAAAGATTAGAGCTTTCTTTCCTTTTTAAATCACTCCAGGCAATATGTAATACAAATCTGATTTGGTTGCAATGCTGGGAAGAACTACACCACAGTAGATCCACGTTGCCTTTCAACTTTTTTCAAATAGGTTAAATCCTTCCAAAATGTCATATGAGGTGCAGCAGGCTAGGAGAAAGGGGGGAGAGAGTGGCCAGCCTCCACAGGGGATATAGAAATACATTGCCTGCTGCCCTAACTTCAACTTGATGCCTATGTGGGTTTATATTGCCATATCAAACTGTCTTCTTTGTCAACCCATCAGGCCACTATAAGGATTACCTGTGTTGAGTTTAAGCTTCCTGGAGCAACCGGAAGTGGGAAGATTGACCCTAAACATGGTTTAGATGTATCCACCAGCAGATAGTGAAAACGCTACATTCAACCCTCTGTAAAAAGTTTAGTTTTTCACGGATTGACCTGAAACTCAGGATTCTGTAAGAGCTTGTCCCAATGAGGATATGTGTTTAATTACAGCTTCCTGTGACAACCGGAAGTTCCTTACATTGTGGTCATAGGTGCTGTTTCGAAGGGTTTAAAAGGTCACATCCTTCCAAAATGTCACATGTGTGATTAGGCAACCCTCATGAACCCGTACATATTAGAAAACCAGGTTTTTATCCGTTTGTTTTTTTATAAAGCTAGAAAAATATATATATAAAATAAATATATATATTTGAAGAAAATATGCATCACTAACTGTAAGTCGCTCTGGATAAGAGTGTCTGCTAAATGACTACCAAAAAAATAAAAAATATTTTTTTCTCATAAATATGAAAATGAAAAAAAAGACGACTACCAGGTGAACGCATAACTTACCACGTGCCCGTAGCCAAACACGTCTTTAAATGACCAGTGGGGTCGAATCCGGGTGGGGGGGGTGTGATAACTGCCTGAATGGAGGTGAAGCTTCACTTAATCTACTTTGAAGCAGAAAAAAAAATATGAAAAATTATTTTTTCAAAAATATGAAAATGAAAAAAAAGAATACATGGGGGCGTGCGGGACGCACTCGCTAAGCGGACCGGCACATTGAACGCGGGTCGGCGACTCCCCGCTTGCCAGGAGCCCTCCGAAAACGTGGACGGATCCTGCCGAGTAAGAAATGATACTCGGGAGGTGTTTACCCAGCTGCCGAGTATACCAGGTGATGTAGGACAGGTTCACTCACACACACACTCACACAGACACACCTATTCACTTGGGCCTTCTCCCTCATGCCCTGCTGACATCCATGCAGGCCCACATTGACCTTGTGACCTCTGGAGCTCCATGCATCTTGTTCTACACTCCCTGCCTAGTAAAACCCTTTCTCCCATGGGCCTGAGAGTACAGCTCATTTGAGACCATTTTGGAAAAGATTTTCTGTCATTTTTAAATGCCCACAAAAAATTTCACATTATACTGCTGTTTTGAATGTATAGCAAAACCAGGTAGTTTTGAGGTTGAATAGCTACTTGAGTTGCTTGGTTCTACTGAAATTACCAACAGGCATTGGTCCAGGGTGATCAGGCCTATAATTTGAGACCATTTGGGTAAAGATTAGAGCTTTCTTTCCTTTTTAAATCACTCCAGGCAATATGTAATACAAATCTGATTTGGTTGCAATGCTGGGAAGAACTACACCACAGTAGATCCACGTTGCCTTTCAACTTTTTTCAAATAGGTTAAATCCTTCCAAAATGTCATATGAGGTGCAGCAGGCTAGGAGAAAGGGGGGAGAGAGTGGCCAGCCTCCACAGGGGATATAGAAATACATTGCCTGCTGCCCTAACTTCAACTTGATGCCTATGTGGGTTTATATTGCCATATCAAACTGTCTTCTTTGTCAACCCATCAGGCCACTATAAGGATTAGGCGGCAGGTAGCTTAGTGGGTAAGAGCGTTGTGCCAGTAACCGAAAGGTCGCTGGTTCTAATCCCCGAGCCAACTAGGTGAAAAATCTGTCGATGTGCCCTTGAGCAAGGCACTTAACCCTAATTGCTCCTGTAAGTCGCTCTGGATAAGAGCGTCTGCTAAATAAAAAAAATAAAAATAAAAAAATTGAGTTTAAGCTTCCTGGAGCAACCGGAAGTGGGAAGATTGACCCTAAACATGGTTTAGATGTATCCACCAGCAGATAGTGAAAACGCTACATTCAACCCTCTGTAAAAAGTTTAGTTTTTCACGGATTGACCTGAAACTCAGGATTCTGTAAGAGCTTGTCCCAATGAGGATATGTGTTTAATTACAGCTTCCTGTGACAACCGGAAGTGCCTTACATTGTGGTCATAGGTGCTGTTTCGAAGGGTTTAAAAGGTCACATCCTTCCAAAATGTCACATGTGTGATTAGGCAACCCTCATGAACCCGTACATATTAGAAAACCAGGTTTTTACCCGTTTGTTTTTTTATAAAGCTAGAAAAATATATATATAAAATAAATATATATATTTGAAGAAAATATGCATCACTAACTGTAAGTCGCTCTGGATAAGAGTGTCTGCTAAATGACTACCAAAAAAATAAAAAATATTTTTTTCTCATAAATATGAAAATGAAAAAAAAGACGACTACCAGGTGAACGCATAACTTACCACGTGCCCGTAGCCAAACACGTCTTTAAATGACCAGTGGGGTCGAATCCGGGTGGGGGGGGTGTGATAACTGCCTGAATGGAGGTGAAGCTTCACTTAATCTACTTTGAAGCAGAAAAAAAAATATGAAAAATTATTTTTTCAAAAATATGAAAATGAAAAAAAAGAATACATGGGGGCGTGCGGGACGCACTCGCTAAGCGGACCGGCACATTGAACGCGGGCCGGCGACTCCCCGCTTGCCAGGAGCCCTCCGAAAACGTGGACGGATCCTGCCGAGTAAGAAATGATACTCGGGAGGTGTTTACCCAGCTGCCGAGTATACCAGGTGATGTAGGACAGGTTCACTCACACACACACTCACACAGACACACCTATTCACTTGGGCCTTCTCCCTCATGCCCTGCTGACATCCATGCAGGCCCACATTGACCTTGTGACCTCTGGAGCTCCATGCATCTTGTTCTACACTCCCTGCCTAGTAAAACCCTTTCTCCCATGGGCCTGAGAGTACAGCTCATTTGAGACCATTTTGGAAAAGATTTTCTGTCATTTTTAAATGCCCACAAAAAATTTCACATTATACTGCTGTTTTGAATGTATAGCAAAACCAGGTAGTTTTGAGGTTGAATAGCTACTTGAGTTGCTTGGTTCTACTGAAATTACCAACAGGCATTGGTCCAGGGTGATCAGGCCTATAATTTGAGACCATTTGGGTAAAGATTAGAGCTTTCTTTCCTTTTTAAATCACTCCAGGCAATATGTAATACAAATCTGATTTGGTTGCAATGCTGGGAAGAACTACACCACAGTAGATCCACGTTGCCTTTCAACTTTTTTCAAATAGGTTAAATCCTTCCAAAATGTCATATGAGGTGCAGCAGGCTAGGAGAAAGGGGGGAGAGAGTGGCCAGCCTCCACAGGGGATATAGAAATACATTGCCTGCTGCCCTAACTTCAACTTGATGCCTATGTGGGTTTATATTGCCATATCAAACTGTCTTCTTTGTCAACCCATCAGGCCACTATAAGGATTACCTGTGTTGAGTTTAAGCTTCCTGGAGCAACCGGAAGTGGGAAGATTGACCCTAAACATGGTTTAGATGTATCCACCAGCAGATAGTGAAAACGCTACATTCAACCCTCTGTAAAAAGTTTAGTTTTTCACGGATTGACCTGAAACTCAGGATTCTGTAAGAGCTTGTCCCAATGAGGATATGTGTTTAATTACAGCTTCCTGTGACAACCGGAAGTTCCTTACATTGTGGTCATAGGTGCTGTTTCGAAGGGTTTAAAAGGTCACATCCTTCCAAAATGTCACATGTGTGATTAGGCAACCCTCATGAACCCGTACATATTAGAAAACCAGGTTTTTATCCGTTTGTTTTTTTATAAAGCTAGAAAAATATATATATAAAATAAATATATATATTTGAAGAAAATATGCATCACTAACTGTAAGTCGCTCTGGATAAGAGTGTCTGCTAAATGACTACCAAAAAAATAAAAAATATTTTTTTCTCATAAATATGAAAATGAAAAAAAAGACGACTACCAGGTGAACGCATAACTTACCACGTGCCCGTAGCCAAACACGTCTTTAAATGACCAGTGGGGTCGAATCCGGGTGGGGGGGGTGTGATAACTGCCTGAATGGAGGTGAAGCTTCACTTAATCTACTTTGAAGCAGAAAAAAAAATATGAAAAATTATTTTTTCAAAAATATGAAAATGAAAAAAAAGAATACATGGGGGCGTGCGGGACGCACTCGCTAAGCGGACCGGCACATTGAACGCGGGTCGGCGACTCCCCGCTTGCCAGGAGCCCTCCGAAAACGTGGACGGATCCTGCCGAGTAAGAAATGATACTCGGGAGGTGTTTACCCAGCTGCCGAGTATACCAGGTGATGTAGGACAGGTTCACTCACACACACACTCACACAGACACACCTATTCACTTGGGCCTTCTCCCTCATGCCCTGCTGACATCCATGCAGGCCCACATTGACCTTGTGACCTCTGGAGCTCCATGCATCTTGTTCTACACTCCCTGCCTAGTAAAACCCTTTCTCCCATGGGCCTGAGAGTACAGCTCATTTGAGACCATTTTGGAAAAGATTTTCTGTCATTTTTAAATGCCCACAAAAAATTTCACATTATACTGCTGTTTTGAATGTATAGCAAAACCAGGTAGTTTTGAGGTTGAATAGCTACTTGAGTTGCTTGGTTCTACTGAAATTACCAACAGGCATTGGTCCAGGGTGATCAGGCCTATAATTTGAGACCATTTGGGTAAAGATTAGAGCTTTCTTTCCTTTTTAAATCACTCCAGGCAATATGTAATACAAATCTGATTTGGTTGCAATGCTGGGAAGAACTACACCACAGTAGATCCACGTTGCCTTTCAACTTTTTTCAAATAGGTTAAATCCTTCCAAAATGTCATATGAGGTGCAGCAGGCTAGGAGAAAGGGGGGAGAGAGTGGCCAGCCTCCACAGGGGATATAGAAATACATTGCCTGCTGCCCTAACTTCAACTTGATGCCTATGTGGGTTTATATTGCCATATCAAACTGTCTTCTTTGTCAACCCATCAGGCCACTATAAGGATTAGGCGGCAGGTAGCTTAGTGGGTAAGAGCGTTGTGCCAGTAACCGAAAGGTCGCTGGTTCTAATCCCCGAGCCAACTAGGTGAAAAATCTGTCGATGTGCCCTTGAGCAAGGCACTTAACCCTAATTGCTCCTGTAAGTCGCTCTGGATAAGAGCGTCTGCTAAATAAAAAAAATAAAAATAAAAAAATTGAGTTTAAGCTTCCTGGAGCAACCGGAAGTGGGAAGATTGACCCTAAACATGGTTTAGATGTATCCACCAGCAGATAGTGAAAACGCTACATTCAACCCTCTGTAAAAAGTTTAGTTTTTCACGGATTGACCTGAAACTCAGGATTCTGTAAGAGCTTGTCCCAATGAGGATATGTGTTTAATTACAGCTTCCTGTGACAACCGGAAGTGCCTTACATTGTGGTCATAGGTGCTGTTTCGAAGGGTTTAAAAGGTCACATCCTTCCAAAATGTCACATGTGTGATTAGGCAACCCTCATGAACCCGTACATATTAGAAAACCAGGTTTTTACCCGTTTGTTTTTTTATAAAGCTAGAAAAATATATATATAAAATAAATATATATATTTGAAGAAAATATGCATCACTAACTGTAAGTCGCTCTGGATAAGAGTGTCTGCTAAATGACTACCAAAAAAATAAAAAATATTTTTTTCTCATAAATATGAAAATGAAAAAAAAGACGACTACCAGGTGAACGCATAACTTACCACGTGCCCGTAGCCAAACACGTCTTTAAATGACCAGTGGGGTCGAATCCGGGTGGCGGGGTGTGATAACTGCCTGAATGGAGGTGAAGCTTCACTTCATCTACTTTGAAGCAGAAAAAAAAATATGAAAAATTATTTTTTCAAAAATATGAAAATGAAAAAAAAGAATACATGGGGGCGTGCGGGACGCACTCGCTAAGCGGACCGGCACATTGAACGCGGGCCGGCGACTCCCCGCTTGCCAGGAGCCCTCCGAAAACGTGGACGGATCCTGCCGAGTAAGAAATGATACTCGGGAGGTGTTTACCCAGCTGCCGAGTATACCAGGTGATGTAGGACAGGTTCACTCACACACACACTCACACAGACACACCTATTCACTTGGGCCTTCTCCCTCATGCCCTGCTGACATCCATGCAGGCCCACATTGACCTTGTGACCTCTGGAGCTCCATGCATCTTGTTCTACACTCCCTGCCTAGTAAAACCCTTTCTCCCATGGGCCTGAGAGTACAGCTCATTTGAGACCATTTTGGAAAAGATTTTCTGTCATTTTTAAATGCCCACAAAAAATTTCACATTATACTGCTGTTTTGAATGTATAGCAAAACCAGGTAGTTTTGAGGTTGAATAGCTACTTGAGTTGCTTGGTTCTACTGAAATTACCAACAGGCATTGGTCCAGGGTGATCAGGCCTATAATTTGAGACCATTTGGGTAAAGATTAGAGCTTTCTTTCCTTTTTAAATCACTCCAGGCAATATGTAATACAAATCTGATTTGGTTGCAATGCTGGGAAGAACTACACCACAGTAGATCCACGTTGCCTTTCAACTTTTTTCAAATAGGTTAAATCCTTCCAAAATGTCATATGAGGTGCAGCAGGCTAGGAGAAAGGGGGGAGAGAGTGGCCAGCCTCCACAGGGGATATAGAAATACATTGCCTGCTGCCCTAACTTCAACTTGATGCCTATGTGGGTTTATATTGCCATATCAAACTGTCTTCTTTGTCAACCCATCAGGCCACTATAAGGATTACCTGTGTTGAGTTTAAGCTTCCTGGAGCAACCGGAAGTGGGAAGATTGACCCTAAACATGGTTTAGATGTATCCACCAGCAGATAGTGAAAACGCTACATTCAACCCTCTGTAAAAAGTTTAGTTTTTCACGGATTGACCTGAAACTCAGGATTCTGTAAGAGCTTGTCCCAATGAGGATATGTGTTTAATTACAGCTTCCTGTGACAACCGGAAGTTCCTTACATTGTGGTCATAGGTGCTGTTTCGAAGGGTTTAAAAGGTCACATCCTTCCAAAATGTCACATGTGTGATTAGGCAACCCTCATGAACCCGTACATATTAGAAAACCAGGTTTTTATCCGTTTGTTTTTTTATAAAGCTAGAAAAATATATATATAAAATAAATATATATATTTGAAGAAAATATGCATCACTAACTGTAAGTCGCTCTGGATAAGAGTGTCTGCTAAATGACTACCAAAAAAATAAAAAATATTTTTTTCTCATAAATATGAAAATGAAAAAAAAGACGACTACCAGGTGAACGCATAACTTACCACGTGCCCGTAGCCAAACACGTCTTTAAATGACCAGTGGGGTCGAATCCGGGTGGGGGGGGTGTGATAACTGCCTGAATGGAGGTGAAGCTTCACTTAATCTACTTTGAAGCAGAAAAAAAAATATGAAAAATTATTTTTTCAAAAATATGAAAATGAAAAAAAAGAATACATGGGGGCGTGCGGGACGCACTCGCTAAGCGGACCGGCACATTGAACGCGGGTCGGCGACTCCCCGCTTGCCAGGAGCCCTCCGAAAACGTGGACGGATCCTGCCGAGTAAGAAATGATACTCGGGAGGTGTTTACCCAGCTGCCGAGTATACCAGGTGATGTAGGACAGGTTCACTCACACACACACTCACACAGACACACCTATTCACTTGGGCCTTCTCCCTCATGCCCTGCTGACATCCATGCAGGCCCACATTGACCTTGTGACCTCTGGAGCTCCATGCATCTTGTTCTACACTCCCTGCCTAGTAAAACCCTTTCTCCCATGGGCCTGAGAGTACAGCTCATTTGAGACCATTTTGGAAAAGATTTTCTGTCATTTTTAAATGCCCACAAAAAATTTCACATTATACTGCTGTTTTGAATGTATAGCAAAACCAGGTAGTTTTGAGGTTGAATAGCTACTTGAGTTGCTTGGTTCTACTGAAATTACCAACAGGCATTGGTCCAGGGTGATCAGGCCTATAATTTGAGACCATTTGGGTAAAGATTAGAGCTTTCTTTCCTTTTTAAATCACTCCAGGCAATATGTAATACAAATCTGATTTGGTTGCAATGCTGGGAAGAACTACACCACAGTAGATCCACGTTGCCTTTCAACTTTTTTCAAATAGGTTAAATCCTTCCAAAATGTCATATGAGGTGCAGCAGGCTAGGAGAAAGGGGGGAGAGAGTGGCCAGCCTCCACAGGGGATATAGAAATACATTGCCTGCTGCCCTAACTTCAACTTGATGCCTATGTGGGTTTATATTGCCATATCAAACTGTCTTCTTTGTCAACCCATCAGGCCACTATAAGGATTAGGCGGCAGGTAGCTTAGTGGGTAAGAGCGTTGTGCCAGTAACCGAAAGGTCGCTGGTTCTAATCCCCGAGCCAACTAGGTGAAAAATCTGTCGATGTGCCCTTGAGCAAGGCACTTAACCCTAATTGCTCCTGTAAGTCGCTCTGGATAAGAGCGTCTGCTAAATAAAAAAAATAAAAATAAAAAAATTGAGTTTAAGCTTCCTGGAGCAACCGGAAGTGGGAAGATTGACCCTAAACATGGTTTAGATGTATCCACCAGCAGATAGTGAAAACGCTACATTCAACCCTCTGTAAAAAGTTTAGTTTTTCACGGATTGACCTGAAACTCAGGATTCTGTAAGAGCTTGTCCCAATGAGGATATGTGTTTAATTACAGCTTCCTGTGACAACCGGAAGTGCCTTACATTGTGGTCATAGGTGCTGTTTCGAAGGGTTTAAAAGGTCACATCCTTCCAAAATGTCACATGTGTGATTAGGCAACCCTCATGAACCCGTACATATTAGAAAACCAGGTTTTTACCCGTTTGTTTTTTTATAAAGCTAGAAAAATATATATATAAAATAAATATATATATTTGAAGAAAATATGCATCACTAACTGTAAGTCGCTCTGGATAAGAGTGTCTGCTAAATGACTACCAAAAAAATAAAAAATATTTTTTTCTCATAAATATGAAAATGAAAAAAAAGACGACTACCAGGTGAACGCATAACTTACCACGTGCCCGTAGCCAAACACGTCTTTAAATGACCAGTGGGGTCGAATCCGGGTGGCGGGGTGTGATAACTGCCTGAATGGAGGTGAAGCTTCACTTAATCTACTTTGAAGCAGAAAAAAAAATATGAAAAATTATTTTTTCAAAAATATGAAAATGAAAAAAAAGAATACATGGGGGCGTGCGGGACGCACTCGCTAAGCGGACCGGCACATTGAACGCGGGCCGGCGACTCCCCGCTTGCCAGGAGCCCTCCGAAAACGTGGACGGATCCTGCCGAGTAAGAAATGATACTCGGGAGGTGTTTACCCAGCTGCCGAGTATACCAGGTGATGTAGGACAGGTTCACTCACACACACACTCACACAGACACACCTATTCACTTGGGCCTTCTCCCTCATGCCCTGCTGACATCCATGCAGGCCCACATTGACCTTGTGACCTCTGGAGCTCCATGCATCTTGTTCTACACTCCCTGCCTAGTAAAACCCTTTCTCCCATGGGCCTGAGAGTACAGCTCATTTGAGACCATTTTGGAAAAGATTTTCTGTCATTTTTAAATGCCCACAAAAAATTTCACATTATACTGCTGTTTTGAATGTATAGCAAAACCAGGTAGTTTTGAGGTTGAATAGCTACTTGAGTTGCTTGGTTCTACTGAAATTACCAACAGGCATTGGTCCAGGGTGATCAGGCCTATAATTTGAGACCATTTGGGTAAAGATTAGAGCTTTCTTTCCTTTTTAAATCACTCCAGGCAATATGTAATACAAATCTGATTTGGTTGCAATGCTGGGAAGAACTACACCACAGTAGATCCACGTTGCCTTTCAACTTTTTTCAAATAGGTTAAATCCTTCCAAAATGTCATATGAGGTGCAGCAGGCTAGGAGAAAGGGGGGAGAGAGTGGCCAGCCTCCACAGGGGATATAGAAATACATTGCCTGCTGCCCTAACTTCAACTTGATGCCTATGTGGGTTTATATTGCCATATCAAACTGTCTTCTTTGTCAACCCATCAGGCCACTATAAGGATTAGGCGGCAGGTAGCTTAGTGGGTAAGAGCGTTGTGCCAGTAACCGAAAGGTCGCTGGTTCTAATCCCCGAGCCAACTAGGTGAAAAATCTGTCGATGTGCCCTTGAGCAAGGCACTTAACCCTAATTGCTCCTGTAAGTCGCTCTGGATAAGAGCGTCTGCTAAATAAAAAAAATAAAAATAAAAAAATTGAGTTTAAGCTTCCTGGAGCAACCGGAAGTGGGAAGATTGACCCTAAACATGGTTTAGATGTATCCACCAGCAGATAGTGAAAACGCTACATTCAACCCTCTGTAAAAAGTTTAGTTTTTCACGGATTGACCTGAAACTCAGGATTCTGTAAGAGCTTGTCCCAATGAGGATATGTGTTTAATTACAGCTTCCTGTGACAACCGGAAGTGCCTTACATTGTGGTCATAGGTGCTGTTTCGAAGGGTTTAAAAGGTCACATCCTTCCAAAATGTCACATGTGTGATTAGGCAACCCTCATGAACCCGTACATATTAGAAAACCAGGTTTTTACCCGTTTGTTTTTTTATAAAGCTAGAAAAATATATATATAAAATAAATATATATATTTGAAGAAAATATGCATCACTAACTGTAAGTCGCTCTGGATAAGAGTGTCTGCTAAATGACTACCAAAAAAATAAAAAATATTTTTTTCTCATAAATATGAAAATGAAAAAAAAGACGACTACCAGGTGAACGCATAACTTACCACGTGCCCGTAGCCAAACACGTCTTTAAATGACCAGTGGGGTCGAATCCGGGTGGGGGGGGTGTGATAACTGCCTGAATGGAGGTGAAGCTTCACTTAATCTACTTTGAAGCAGAAAAAAAAATATGAAAAATTATTTTTTCAAAAATATGAAAATGAAAAAAAAGAATACATGGGGGCGTGCGGGACGCACTCGCTAAGCGGACCGGCACATTGAACGCGGGCCGGCGACTCCCCGCTTGCCAGGAGCCCTCCGAAAACGTGGACGGATCCTGCCGAGTAAGAAATTATACTCGGGAGGTGTTTACCCAGCTGCCGAGTATACCAGGTGATGTAGGACAGGTTCACTCACACACACACTCACACAGACACACCTATTCACTTGGGCCTTCTCCCTCATGCCCTGCTGACATCCATGCAGGCCCACATTGACCTTGTGACCTCTGGAGCTCCATGCATCTTGTTCTACACTCCCTGCCTAGTAAAACCCTTTCTCCCATGGGCCTGAGAGTACAGCTCATTTGAGACCATTTTGGAAAAGATTTTCTGTCATTTTTAAATGCCCACAAAAAATTTCACATTATACTGCTGTTTTGAATGTATAGCAAAACCAGGTAGTTTTGAGGTTGAATAGCTACTTGAGTTGCTTGGTTCTACTGAAATTACCAACAGGCATTGGTCCAGGGTGATCAGGCCTATAATTTGAGACCATTTGGGTAAAGATTAGAGCTTTCTTTCCTTTTTAAATCACTCCAGGCAATATGTAATACAAATCTGATTTGGTTGCAATGCTGGGAAGAACTACACCACAGTAGATCCACGTTGCCTTTCAACTTTTTTCAAATAGGTTAAATCCTTCCAAAATGTCATATGAGGTGCAGCAGGCTAGGAGAAAGGGGGGAGAGAGTGGCCAGCCTCCACAGGGGATATAGAAATACATTGCCTGCTGCCCTAACTTCAACTTGATGCCTATGTGGGTTTATATTGCCATATCAAACTGTCTTCTTTGTCAACCCATCAGGCCACTATAAGGATTACCTGTGTTGAGTTTAAGCTTCCTGGAGCAACCGGAAGTGGGAAGATTGACCCTAAACATGGTTTAGATGTATCCACCAGCAGATAGTGAAAACGCTACATTCAACCCTCTGTAAAAAGTTTAGTTTTTCACGGATTGACCTGAAACTCAGGATTCTGTAAGAGCATGTCCCAATGAGGATATGTGTTTAATTACAGCTTCCTGTGACAACCGGAAGTGCCTTACATTGTGGTCATAGGTGCTGTTTCGAAGGGTTTAAAAGGTCACATCCTTCCAAAATGTCACATGTGTGATTAGGCAACCCTCATGAACCCGTACATATTAGAAAACCAGGTTTTTATCCGTTTGTTTTTTTATAAAGCTAGAAAAAAATATATAAAAAAAAAAAATAATATGAAGAAAATATGCATCACTAACTGTAAGTCGCTCTGGATAAGAGTGTCTGCTAAATGACTACCAAAAAAATATATATATATATTTTTTCATAAATATGAAAATGAAAAAAAAGACGACTACCAGGTGAACGCATAACTTACCACGTGCCCGTAGCCAAACACGTCTTTAAATGACCAGTGGGGTCGAATCCGGGTGGCGGGGTGTGATAACTGCCTGAATGGAGGTGAAGCTTCACTTAATCTACTTTGAAGCAGAAAAAAAAATATGAAAAATTATTTTTTCAAAAATATGAAAATGAAAAAAAAGAATACATGGGGGCGTGCGGGACGCACTCGCTAAGCGGACCGGCACATTGAACGCGGGTCGGCGACTCCCCGCTTGCCAGGAGCCCTCCGAAAACGTGGACGGATCCTGCCGAGTAAGAAATGATACTCGGGAGGTGTTTACCCAGCTGCCGAGTATACCAGGTGATGTAGGACAGGTTCACTCACACACACACTCACACAGACACACCTATTCACTTGGGCCTTCTCCCTCATGCCCTGCTGACATCCATGCAGGCCCACATTGACCTTGTGACCTCTGGAGCTCCATGCATCTTGTTCTACACTCCCTGCCTAGTAAAACCCTTTCTCCCATGGGCCTGAGAGTACAGCTCATTTGAGACCATTTTGGAAAAGATTTTCTGTCATTTTTAAATGCCCACAAAAAATTTCACATTATACTGCTGTTTTGAATGTATAGCAAAACCAGGTAGTTTTGAGGTTGAATAGCTACTTGAGTTGCTTGGTTCTACTGAAATTACCAACAGGCATTGGTCCAGGGTGATCAGGCCTATAATTTGAGACCATTTGGGTAAAGATTAGAGCTTTCTTTCCTTTTTAAATCACTCCAGGCAATATGTAATACAAATCTGATTTGGTTGCAATGCTGGGAAGAACTACACCACAGTAGATCCACGTTGCCTTTCAACTTTTTTCAAATAGGTTAAATCCTTCCAAAATGTCATATGAGGTGCAGCAGGCTAGGAGAAAGGGGGGAGAGAGTGGCCAGCCTCCACAGGGGATATAGAAATACATTGCCTGCTGCCCTAACTTCAACTTGATGCCTATGTGGGTTTATATTGCCATATCAAACTGTCTTCTTTGTCAACCCATCAGGCCACTATAAGGATTACCTGTGTTGAGTTTAAGCTTCCTGGAGCAACCGGAAGTGGGAAGATTGACCCTAAACATGGTTTAGATGTATCCACCAGCAGATAGTGAAAACGCTACATTCAACCCTCTGTAAAAAGTTTAGTTTTTCACGGATTTCCTGAAACTCAGGATTCTGTAAGAGCTTGTCCCAATGAGGATATGTGTTTAATTACAGCTTCCTGTGACAACCGGAAGTGCCTTACATTGTGGTCATAGGTGCTGTTTCGAAGGGTTTAAAAGGTCACATCCTTCCAAAATGTCACATGTGTGATTAGGCAACCCTCATGAACCCGTACATATTAGAAAACCAGGTTTTTATCCGTTTGTTTTTTTATAAAGCTAGAAAAAAATATATAAAAAATATAAAAAATATGAAGAAAATATGCATCACTAACTGTAAGTCGCTCTGGATAAGAGTGTCTGCTAAATGACTACCAAAAAAAAATATATATATATTTTTTCATAAATATGAAAATGAAAAAAAAGACGACTACCAGGTGAACGCATAACTTACCACGTGCCCGTAGCCAAACACGTCTTTAAATGACCAGTGGGGTCGAATCCGGGTGGGGGGGTGTGATAACTGCCTGAATGGAGGTGAAGCTTCACTTAATCTACTTTGAAGCAGAAAAAAAAATATGAAAAATTATTTTTTCAAAAATATGAAAATGAAAAAAAAGAATACATGGGGGCGTGCGGGACGCACTCACTAAGCGGACCGGCACATTGAACGCGGGTCGGCGACTCCCCGCTTGCCAGGAGCCCTCCGAAAACGTGGACGGATCCTGCCGAGTAAGAAATTATACTCGGGAGGTGTTTACCCAGCTGCCGAGTATACCAGGTGATGTAGGACAGGTTCACTCACACACACACTCACACAGACACACCCAGTGGTGTAGTGGTCCCTGGAGAAGTGGGTATACTCTCAGTATTCACCTTTTTTTTTTTTAAGTAGTCCAGAAAAAAGCCCTGTTTTAGAAACAGTGACATGTAAGACTATGATTTAGTTTACCCAAAAATATGTAATTTCTACTTGCACACTATTATAAAATGATCATGACTTGATTAGGAGCAGTTTGTAGTTACTACTGGTCACAAGAGCAGCCTGGATGAATGTAAAATGTATTTATCATGAGGCAAACAGGAAATGGTGTTTCGATTATTTTTTGCACATTTATTTAAATAAAATACTTCAAATCTGAAGGTGACAATGCATCCTTGTTCATATTGCTATATGCTTTGTTTTGAACATGTTCATTTACCGGTAAATCATTCAACAAAATATGTTACAACAATATTTAGTTAACAATTAACAAAAATATATGCATTAACAACACATCAACAGTGATATACTCTCTCAACCCAGCACTGGGTTTCTGACCTTTGCTCATACTACAGTATATTCCAGACAAATTTGCTTTCTGCAGGAGCTTTCACACTGCACTGTCTAGAACGCACCGAAGAGGCAGCACGATGGCTCTTCAACCAGGTCCTTGTATATTTTCTAGGATCAAACTTGGAAGTTGGTGGGCCGTTGATATTAATCATCATCAAGTTTGATATGTTTGAGATCAGAAGGACAGCCCTCTTGTCTGAGCTTATATTGTTCATAAGGCTAAAATTCCTCTCACACTCTGCTGTACCGACAGGGAATGTTTTCATACAGTTCATAAGTGGTTTTAGGTCCTTGGGCTCACTACTGGGCTCTTCCAGTAGGTCCCGCATCCCATTCAGTGCTTGGTCTGTGCACAAGTTAAATCGCTTGCACAGTCGCTTAACTTGTTCTTCACCATGGCGGATGCTGGGCTTTGATGGCCACTTACTCTGATCAAGGATGCTGAGGTCCATGATGGTCTCATCTTCAAAAGACAAGCGTTTCTCCAGATTGTTCACAAGGCTTTGTAAGAACTGGCCTGGATTGATAGACTTCAGCTTTGCATTTGTTTTCAGGGCTATAGACCGATACTCCCCAGTCTGTTTTGCTTCTAAAGCCTCACTATATTTCTCACCTGGACTCTCTTTGAATGACTGGATCACTCTGATTGAGCGTTTCAGCAGATGCTCTGCTCTGAGGAGCGTTATAGAACGAGACTGAAGCTCCTGTGACAGGAGACTTAGTTCATGGAGAGTGTCGTACATGAGGCCAAGGTCACAAATGAATTCTGGACTTTGAACACGGTCTAACAAACCTCTGTACATCTGCCTCTCTTTGGTGGACCTCATCTCATCACTGCAAGCATTTTTAAAGTGCTGCACAAGAGCTCCCAGGGATGTCCAAACAGCACGAACAGTCCGAAAGCTACTGGCCACCCAGCGTACATCCAAGATTCTGCCAATGCGAAGAAGTTGTGAGCCTACTTCAGCTGCTGCATTAACAAGTTCACGTTCATTTTTGTTTGACACACTATACAGAGAGTATAGCTTCTGGATAAAAGTTTTAAAGTGATTGACAGAGTTTACCTCATCAACTGCATCTGACACAGCAAGTTCAAGTCTATGGTTCATGCAGTGCCATACAAAAAGCTTTGGGAATCTCAAAGTCAGTCTGGTTGCTACTCCTGACTTCTTTCCTAGCATGACACTGGCTCCATCAGATACAAATGTTACCCAGTTTTCATGAAGCCACTCTTCTGTAAAGCCAGCATTAGTTAAACAGGTGAGTAACGCCTGTAATATGCCATCTGCTCTCTGATTTTCCAGTTCAACAAGTTCCAGGAATATGAACTCAGGGCTTTCTTCTTGAATTGATGCTTTAATAGAAACTGTCATGACAGCTTTGTGACTTAAAGAAGATGCCTCGTCAATTAGGACAGCTAACTTACTGGATGATGCTATAATGCTACTGATGATTTTGCTCTGCATCTCACTAGCAACATGTTGTATTATTTGTGTTGCACTGTAACGTGAATGAAGTATTGAGCCCATTTTTACACCATTCAGTTCCTGCAGCTCAATGAGGCTCTCATGGTCAGAAAAGGGTCGGTTCTTTTTGGCCAGATGGTAGGCTGTTCGAAACACAGCTTCAGTTTCCTTCATGTAGGACTCAGTCATAGTCTCCACTGCATTCTCAATGGCAGCTTCTTTCTGTTGCTCTGCCACCTTCACAGCCTGAGTGTGGGCCTTGGACAACGCATGTTTCCTCACCTTATTTCTCAAGATTGACAAACTTGTTGTTCTACTTCCCTGGCCAGACACTTGAATTTCAAAGTTCATCCATTCTCTTGAGAGCGATACACCTTGTCCTTGCTCCTTGTCGATCCCAATGGAGTTCACACTGCTACAGACCAGACATCCTGCGAAGCATAAACAAACAATGTAACTACTCCTGTATCCACAGCTGTACGTGTGCATGGTCCTTTACACACACACACACACACACACACACACACACACACAAAGTTATCTGTGCCCACTGTTTCAGAAGTTACCCAAACTAGCAATCTACCTAAACTTACCCAATTTTTTGTTTTTGGATCCCAACCAGGGGTTCTTGGATTTGAAGTCTTCTGTTTGTTTAGCACTCCACAGGTCTGGCCAGTCATTATTGATGTCTACAGACAACAACAAAACTAATTATGCATCTCCCTGTCTCTCTCTCTCTCACACACTTACACACACACACACACACACACACACTACTGTGATCACAATAGTCATCAGCAAGACATGGGTCCCCCTCTTTACATTAACAATCTGCATAACCAAGTGGAAATATTTTCAGCAAGTGAAGCTGAAGCATACAGGAGATTAGTGAGTGAAATACTTGGGAGAGTTTATTTAACAAAAAAACAACAAATTTAACACAAAATGTTATATAACAGTAGCATTGTAAAAAACAAACATGGATACAGACAAAATAAATAGAAGGGCAATAAAATAAATAACATCACACAGAAATTCAAAATGAGGCTTAATCTGTCAAAATCACCTTTTGTTACAGTGTGAGGCTTCACTTTTCAATAAACTGGAGATGCAATTTACTGCCTGTGTGTTCTGACCTGGTGGTGGTAGACTGGATCCTTCTCTATGCTCACACTGACTTGCCTGGCTAGCTCCCGGTTGAGAGCTGCCAGGGCTGCTGGTTTTAGGGGTGGGGTCTGCCTGGGCCTGATCTGGGCCTGATTTGTGCCTCTTTACAAAAAAGTCTGCAATATCTCCCTTCCTTTTCATGGTTACCTGTCCCTATACAAAATAAGACAGCCTGATTAGACCTCAATATTGTTTTAGGCTGAATCTTAAACTATTTGTCCCCATTCTTGTGTTTTAACTTACTTAAAAATCAACTACCAGCTTAGCTACTATGCAATTAAACTAGATCATATAGGTTAGTTAGGGCTAAGTAACTTGGCTAATGTTATAATTTAGGGCTTAGTAACTTGGCTAACGTTATAATTTAGACCTTTACAATAATAAACAAGCTTCATAAACATTGAGATAATCAGTTTCATCAGTCTGGTATGAAATTCTTATGAACTGGGTTGATTAAACACTTACTGAAAACCAACAATGCCCCGGTTTCCCCACATTATCCCAATCTACGTAGCTAGCTTCATAACGTTAGCCGACTCGCACTAACTATTGGCGGCAACATCTCTTCTCCTCTAAATGTGCAGTCACTGGCAATTTGCCAGTAGTTTAAAATAATGATTCATTTGGAAACCACCTTAAAACTTACCTCAGAATGATGTCTTCCATCAACTGGGGTGGCACACCGCCGCTTGTGTCCTTTCTTCATCCGTTGTTTGGTCTGCTGCCGTTATCGTAGTCAAGTGGCACCGGCACCTGAGTTTTTTTTTTTTTTTTTTTCACTGGCACCTGAGGTATTAGCGATATTTTCCTCGGCATGACCCGCCCTACTCTGCCTCTGATTGGCTCATCAGTCCTCATGCCTAAAGTTAACCAATCTAATCAGTGAAAGCAGCGAGTACCAGCCAATTAGAGGCAGAGGAGGGTGGGTCATGGCTTCACTATCCCCGAGGAAGAAAATAGGCAATCTGACTCACAGATATTACTGAATGATGCGCATCAGGGGGGATTTAGAAGTGGGTATACGCAATGCTGACTGAAAAATAAGTAGGTATACGCCGTATACCAGCGTATACCCTGGACTACACCTCTGGACACACCTATTCACTTGGGCCTTCTCCCTCATGCCCTGCTGACATCCATGCAGGCCCACATTGACCTTGTGACCTCTGGAGCTCCATGCATCTTGTTCTACACTCCCTGCCTAGTAAAACCCTTTCTCCCATGGGCCTGAGAGTACAGCTCATTTGAGACCATTTTGGAAAAGATTTTCTGTCATTTTTAAATGCCCACAAAAAATGTCATATTATACTGCTGTTTTGAATGTATAGCAAAACCAGGTAGTTTTGAGGTTGAATAGCTACTTGAGTTGCTTGGTTCTACTGAAATTACCAACAGGCATTGGTCCAGGGTGATCAGGCCTATAATTTGAGACCATTTGGGTAAAGATTAGAGCTTTCTTTCCTTTTTAAATCACTCCAGGCAATATGTAATACAAATCTGATTTGGTTGCAATGCTGGGAAGAACTACACCACAGTAGATCCACGTTGCCTTTCAACTTTTTTCAAATAGGTTAAATCCTTCCAAAATGTCATATGAGGTGCAGCAGGCTAGGAGAAAGGGGGGAGAGAGTGGCCAGCCTCCACAGGGGATATAGAAATACATTGCCTGCTGCCCTAACTTCAACTTGATGCCTATGTGGGTTTATATTGCCATATCAAACTGTCTTCTTTGTCAACCCATCAGGCCACTATAAGGATTACCTGTGTTGAGTTTAAGCTTCCTGGAGCAACCGGAAGTGGGAAGATTGACCCTAAACATGGTTTAGATGTATCCACCAGCAGATAGTGAAAACGCTACATTCAACCCTCTGTAAAAAGTTTAGTTTTTCACGGATTGACCTGAAACTCAGGATTCTGTAAGAGCTTGTCCCAATGAGGATATGTGTTTAATTACAGCTTCCTGTGACAACCGGAAGTGCCTTACATTGTGGTCATAGGTGCTGTTTCGAAGGGTTTAAAAGGTCACATCCTTCCAAAATGTCACATGTGTGATTAGGCAACCCTCATGAACCCGTACATATTAGAAAACCAGGTTTTTATCCGTTTGTTTTTTTATAAAGCTAGAAAAATATATATATAAAATAAATATATATATTTGAAGAAAATATGCATCACTAACTGTAAGTCGCTCTGGATAAGAGTGTCTGCTAAATGACTACCAAAAAAATAAAAAATATTTTTTTCTCATAAATATGAAAATGAAAAAAAAGACGACTACCAGGTGAACGCATAACTTACCACGTGCCCGTAGCCAAACACGTCTTTAAATGACCAGTGGGGTCGAATCCGGGTGGGGGGGGTGTGATAACTGCCTGAATGGAGGTGAAGCTTCACTTAATCTACTTTGAAGCAGAAAAAAAAATATGAAAAATTATTTTTTCAAAAATATGAAAATGAAAAAAAAGAATACATGGGGGCGTGCGGGACGCACTCGCTAAGCGGACCGGCACATTGAACGCGGGTCGGCGACTCCCCGCTTGCCAGGAGCCCTCCGAAAACGTGGACGGATCCTGCCGAGTAAGAAATGATACTCGGGAGGTGTTTACCCAGCTGCCGAGTATACCAGGTGATGTAGGACAGGTTCACTCACACACACACTCACACAGACACACCTATTCACTTGGGCCTTCTCCCTCATGCCCTGCTGACATCCATGCAGGCCCACATTGACCTTGTGACCTCTGGAGCTCCATGCATCTTGTTCTACACTCCCTGCCTAGTAAAACCCTTTCTCCCATGGGCCTGAGAGTACAGCTCATTTGAGACCATTTTGGAAAAGATTTTCTGTCATTTTTAAATGCCCACAAAAAATTTCACATTATACTGCTGTTTTGAATGTATAGCAAAACCAGGTAGTTTTGAGGTTGAATAGCTACTTGAGTTGCTTGGTTCTACTGAAATTACCAACAGGCATTGGTCCAGGGTGATCAGGCCTATAATTTGAGACCATTTGGGTAAAGATTAGAGCTTTCTTTCCTTTTTAAATCACTCCAGGCAATATGTAATACAAATCTGATTTGGTTGCAATGCTGGGAAGAACTACACCACAGTAGATCCACGTTGCCTTTCAACTTTTTTCAAATAGGTTAAATCCTTCCAAAATGTCATATGAGGTGCAGCAGGCTAGGAGAAAGGGGGGAGAGAGTGGCCAGCCTCCACAGGGGATATAGAAATACATTGCCTGCTGCCCTAACTTCAACTTGATGCCTATGTGGGTTTATATTGCCATATCAAACTGTCTTCTTTGTCAACCCATCAGGCCACTATAAGGATTACCTGTGTTGAGTTTAAGCTTCCTGGAGCAACCGGAAGTGGGAAGATTGACCCTAAACATGGTTTAGATGTATCCACCAGCAGATAGTGAAAACGCTACATTCAACCCTCTGTAAAAAGTTTAGTTTTTCACGGATTGACCTGAAACTCAGGATTCTGTAAGAGCTTGTCCCAATGAGGATATGTGTTTAATTACAGCTTCCTGTGACAACCGGAAGTGCCTTACATTGTGGTCATAGGTGCTGTTTCGAAGGGTTTAAAAGGTCACATCCTTCCAAAATGTCACATGTGTGATTAGGCAACCCTCATGAACCCGTACATATTAGAAAACCAGGTTTTTATCCGTTTGTTTTTTTATAAAGCTAGAAAAAAATATATAAAAAAAAAAAAAATATGAAGAAAATATGCATCACTAACTGTAAGTCGCTCTGGATAAGAGTGTCTGCTAAATGACTACCAAAAAAATATATATATATATTTTTTCATAAATATGAAAATGAAAAAAAAGACGACTACCAGGTGAACGCATAACTTACCACGTGCCCGTAGCCAAACACGTCTTTAAATGACCAGTGGGGTCGAATCCGGGTGGCGGGGTGTGATAACTGCCTGAATGGAGGTGAAGCTTCACTTAATCTACTTTGAAGCAGAAAAAAAAATATGAAAAATTATTTTTTCAAAAATATGAAAATGAAAAAAAAGAATACATGGGGGCGTGCGGGACGCACTCGCTAAGCGGACCGGCACATTGAACGCGGGTCGGCGACTCCCCGCTTGCCAGGAGCCCTCCGAAAACGTGGACGGATCCTGCCGAGTAAGAAATGATACTCGGGAGGTGTTTACCCAGCTGCCGAGTATACCAGGTGATGTAGGACAGGTTCACTCACACACACACTCACACAGACACACCTATTCACTTGGGCCTTCTCCCTCATGCCCTGCTGACATCCATGCAGGCCCACATTGACCTTGTGACCTCTGGAGCTCCATGCATCTTGTTCTACACTCCCTGCCTAGTAAAACCCTTTCTCCCATGGGCCTGAGAGTACAGCTCATTTGAGACCATTTTGGAAAAGATTTTCTGTCATTTTTAAATGCCCACAAAAAATTTCACATTATACTGCTGTTTTGAATGTATAGCAAAACCAGGTAGTTTTGAGGTTGAATAGCTACTTGAGTTGCTTGGTTCTACTGAAATTACCAACAGGCATTGGTCCAGGGTGATCAGGCCTATAATTTGAGACCATTTGGGTAAAGATTAGAGCTTTCTTTCCTTTTTAAATCACTCCAGGCAATATGTAATACAAATCTGATTTGGTTGCAATGCTGGGAAGAACTACACCACAGTAGATCCACGTTGCCTTTCAACTTTTTTCAAATAGGTTAAATCCTTCCAAAATGTCATATGAGGTGCAGCAGGCTAGGAGAAAGGGGGGAGAGAGTGGCCAGCCTCCACAGGGGATATAGAAATACATTGCCTGCTGCCCTAACTTCAACTTGATGCCTATGTGGGTTTATATTGCCATATCAAACTGTCTTCTTTGTCAACCCATCAGGCCACTATAAGGATTACCTGTGTTGAGTTTAAGCTTCCTGGAGCAACCGGAAGTGGGAAGATTGACCCTAAACATGGTTTAGATGTATCCACCAGCAGATAGTGAAAACGCTACATTCAACCCTCTGTAAAAAGTTTAGTTTTTCACGGATTGACCTGAAACTCAGGATTCTGTAAGAGCTTGTCCCAATGAGGATATGTGTTTAATTACAGCTTCCTGTGACAACCGGAAGTGCCTTACATTGTGGTCATAGGTGCTGTTTCGAAGGGTTTAAAAGGTCACATCCTTCCAAAATGTCACATGTGTGATTAGGCAACCCTCATGAACCCGTACATATTAGAAAACCAGGTTTTTATCCGTTTGTTTTTTTATAAAGCTAGAAAAAAATATATAAAAAAAATAAAAAATATGAAGAAAATATGCATCACTAACTGTAAGTCGCTCTGGATAAGAGTGTCTGCTAAATGACTACCAAAAAAATATATATATATATTTTTTCATAAATATGAAAATGAAAAAAAAGACGACTACCAGGTGAACGCATAACTTACCACGTGCCCGTAGCCAAACACGTCTTTAAATGACCAGTGGGGTCGAATCCGGGTGGGGGGGTGTGATAACTGCCTGAATGGAGGTGAAGCTTCACTTAATCTACTTTGAAGCAGAAAAAAAAATATGAAAAATTATTTTTTCAAAAATATGAAAATGAAAAAAAAGAATACATGGGGGCGTGCGGGACGCACTCGCTAAGCGGACCGGCACATTGAACGCGGGTCGGCGACTCCCCGCTTGCCAGGAGCCCTCCGAAAACGTGGACGGATCCTGCCGAGTAAGAAATGATACTCGGGAGGTGTTTACCCAGCTGCCGAGTATACCAGGTGATGTAGGACAGGTTCACTCACACACACACTCACACAGACACACCTATTCACTTGGGCCTTCTCCCTCATGCCCTGCTGACATCCATGCAGGCCCACATTGACCTTGTGACCTCTGGAGCTCCATGCATCTTGTTCTACACTCCCTGCCTAGTAAAACCCTTTCTCCCATGGGCCTGAGAGTACAGCTCATTTGAGACCATTTTGGAAAAGATTTTCTGTCATTTTTAAATGCCCACAAAAAATTTCACATTATACTGCTGTTTTGAATGTATAGCAAAACCAGGTAGTTTTGAGGTTGAATAGCTACTTGAGTTGCTTGGTTCTACTGAAATTACCAACAGGCATTGGTCCAGGGTGATCAGGCCTATAATTTGAGACCATTTGGGTAAAGATTAGAGCTTTCTTTCCTTTTTAAATCACTCCAGGCAATATGTAATACAAATCTGATTTGGTTGCAATGCTGGGAAGAACTACACCACAGTAGATCCACGTTGCCTTTCAACTTTTTTCAAATAGGTTAAATCCTTCCAAAATGTCATATGAGGTGCAGCAGGCTAGGAGAAAGGGGGGAGAGAGTGGCCAGCCTCCACAGGGGATATAGAAATACATTGCCTGCTGCCCTAACTTCAACTTGATGCCTATGTGGGTTTATATTGCCATATCAAACTGTCTTCTTTGTCAACCCATCAGGCCACTATAAGGATTACCTGTGTTGAGTTTAAGCTTCCTGGAGCAACCGGAAGTGGGAAGATTGACCCTAAACATGGTTTAGATGTATCCACCAGCAGATAGTGAAAACGCTACATTCAACCCTCTGTAAAAAGTTTAGTTTTTCACGGATTGACCTGAAACTCAGGATTCTGTAAGAGCTTGTCCCAATGAGGATATGTGTTTAATTACAGCTTCCTGTGACAACCGGAAGTGCCTTACATTGTGGTCATAGGTGCTGTTTCGAAGGGTTTAAAAGGTCACATCCTTCCAAAATGTCACATGTGTGATTAGGCAACCCTCATGAACCCGTACATATTAGAAAACCAGGTTTTTATCCGTTTGTTTTTTTATAAAGCTAGAAAAATATATATATAAAATAAATATATATATTTGAAGAAAATATGCATCACTAACTGTAAGTCGCTCTGGATAAGAGTGTCTGCTAAA
Source organism: Coregonus lavaretus (assembly GCF_964263955.1). Taxonomy (NCBI): domain Eukaryota; kingdom Metazoa; phylum Chordata; class Actinopteri; order Salmoniformes; family Salmonidae; genus Coregonus; species Coregonus lavaretus. Next base: position 55,195 of record NW_028166773.1, read on the forward strand.
TGACTACCAAAAAAATAAAAAATATTTTTTTCTCATAAATATGAAAATGAAAAAAAAGACGACTACCAGGTGAACGCATAACTTACCACGTGCCCGTAGCCAAACACGTCTTTAAATGACCAGTGGGGTCGAATCCGGGTGGGGGGGGTGTGATAACTGCCTGAATGGAGGTGAAGCTTCACTTAATCTACTTTGAAGCAGAAAAAAAAATATGAAAAATTATTTTTTCAAAAATATGAAAATGAAAAAAAAGAATACATGGGGGCGTGCGGGACGCACTCGCTAAGCGGACCGGCACATTGAACGCGGGTCGGCGACTCCCCGCTTGCCAGGAGCCCTCCGAAAACGTGGACGGATCCTGCCGAGTAAGAAATGATACTCGGGAGGTGTTTACCCAGCTGCCGAGTATACCAGGTGATGTAGGACAGGTTCACTCACACACACACTCACACAGACACACCTATTCACTTGGGCCTTCTCCCTCATGCCCTGCTGACATCCATGCAGGCCCACATTGACCTTGTGACCTCTGGAGCTCCATGCATCTTGTTCTACACTCCCTGCCTAGTAAAACCCTTTCTCCCATGGGCCTGAGAGTACAGCTCATTTGAGACCATTTTGGAAAAGATTTTCTGTCATTTTTAAATGCCCACAAAAAATTTCACATTATACTGCTGTTTTGAATGTATAGCAAAACCAGGTAGTTTTGAGGTTGAATAGCTACTTGAGTTGCTTGGTTCTACTGAAATTACCAACAGGCATTGGTCCAGGGTGATCAGGCCTATAATTTGAGACCATTTGGGTAAAGATTAGAGCTTTCTTTCCTTTTTAAATCACTCCAGGCAATATGTAATACAAATCTGATTTGGTTGCAATGCTGGGAAGAACTACACCACAGTAGATCCACGTTGCCTTTCAACTTTTTTCAAATAGGTTAAATCCTTCCAAAATGTCATATGAGGTGCAGCAGGCTAGGAGAAAGGGGGGAGAGAGTGGCCAGCCTCCACAGGGGATATAGAAATACATTGCCTGCTGCCCTAACTTCAACTTGATGCCTATGTGGGTTTATATTGCCATATCAAACTGTCTTCTTTGTCAACCCATCAGGCCACTATAAGGATTACCTGTGTTGAGTTTAAGCTTCCTGGAGCAACCGGAAGTGGGAAGATTGACCCTAAACATGGTTTAGATGTATCCACCAGCAGATAGTGAAAACGCTACATTCAACCCTCTGTAAAAAGTTTAGTTTTTCACGGATTGACCTGAAACTCAGGATTCTGTAAGAGCTTGTCCCAATGAGGATATGTGTTTAATTACAGCTTCCTGTGACAACCGGAATTGTGGTCATAGGTGCTGTTTCGAAGGGTTTAAAAGGTCACATCCTTCCAAAATGTCACATGTGTGATTAGGCAACCCTCATGAACCCGTACATATTAGAAAACCAGGTTTTTATCCGTTTGTTTTTTTATAAAGCTAGAAAAAAATATATAAAAAAAAAAAATAATATGAAGAAAATATGCATCACTAACTGTAAGTCGCTCTGGATAAGAGTGTCTGCTAAATGACTACCAAAAAAATATATATATATATTTTTTCATAAATATGAAAATGAAAAAAAAGACGACTACCAGGTGAACGCATAACTTACCACGTGCCCGTAGCCAAACACGTCTTTAAATGACCAGTGGGGTCGAATCCGGGTGGCGGGGTGTGATAACTGCCTGAATGGAGGTGAAGCTTCACTTAATCTACTTTGAAGCAGAAAAAAAAATATGAAAAATTATTTTTTCAAAAATATGAAAATGAAAAAAAAGAATACATGGGGGCGTGCGGGACGCACTCGCTAAGCGGACCGGCACATTGAACGCGGGTCGGCGACTCCCCGCTTGCCAGGAGCCCTCCGAAAACGTGGACGGATCCTGCCGAGTAAGAAATGATACTCGGGAGGTGTTTACCCAGCTGCCGAGTATACCAGGTGATGTAGGACAGGTTCACTCACACACACACTCACACAGACACACCTATTCACTTGGGCCTTCTCCCTCATGCCCTGCTGACATCCATGCAGGCCCACATTGACCTTGTGACCTCTGGAGCTCCATGCATCTTGTTCTACACTCCCTGCCTAGTAAAACCCTTTCTCCCATGGGCCTGAGAGTACAGCTCATTTGAGACCATTTTGGAAAAGATTTTCTGTCATTTTTAAATGCCCACAAAAAATTTCACATTATACTGCTGTTTTGAATGTATAGCAAAACCAGGTAGTTTTGAGGTTGAATAGCTACTTGAGTTGCTTGGTTCTACTGAAATTACCAACAGGCATTGGTCCAGGGTGATCAGGCCTATAATTTGAGACCATTTGGGTAAAGATTAGAGCTTTCTTTCCTTTTTAAATCACTCCAGGCAATATGTAATACAAATCTGATTTGGTTGCAATGCTGGGAAGAACTACACCACAGTAGATCCACGTTGCCTTTCAACTTTTTTCAAATAGGTTAAATCCTTCCAAAATGTCATATGAGGTGCAGCAGGCTAGGAGAAAGGGGGGAGAGAGTGGCCAGCCTCCACAGGGGATATAGAAATACATTGCCTGCTGCCCTAACTTCAACTTGATGCCTATGTGGGTTTATATTGCCATATCAAACTGTCTTCTTTGTCAACCCATCAGGCCACTATAAGGATTACCTGTGTTGAGTTTAAGCTTCCTGGAGCAACCGGAAGTGGGAAGATTGACCCTAAACATGGTTTAGATGTATCCACCAGCAGATAGTGAAAACGCTACATTCAACCCTCTGTAAAAAGTTTAGTTTTTCACGGATTGACCTGAAACTCAGGATTCTGTAAGAGCTTGTCCCAATGAGGATATGTGTTTAATTACAGCTTCCTGTGACAACCGGAATTGTGGTCATAGGTGCTGTTTCGAAGGGTTTAAAAGGTCACATCCTTCCAAAATGTCACATGTGTGATTAGGCAACCCTCATGAACCCGTACATATTAGAAAACCAGGTTTTTATCCGTTTGTTTTTTTATAAAGCTAGAAAAAAATATATAAAAAAAAAAAATAATATGAAGAAAATATGCATCACTAACTGTAAGTCGCTCTGGATAAGAGTGTCTGCTAAATGACTACCAAAAAAATATATATATATATTTTTTCATAAATATGAAAATGAAAAAAAAGACGACTACCAGGTGAACGCATAACTTACCACGTGCCCGTAGCCAAACACGTCTTTAAATGACCAGTGGGGTCGAATCCGGGTGGCGGGGTGTGATAACTGCCTGAATGGAGGTGAAGCTTCACTTAATCTACTTTGAAGCAGAAAAAAAAATATGAAAAATTATTTTTTCAAAAATATGAAAATGAAAAAAAAGAATACATGGGGGCGTGCGGGACGCACTCGCTAAGCGGACCGGCACATTGAACGCGGGTCGGCGACTCCCCGCTTGCCAGGAGCCCTCCGAAAACGTGGACGGATCCTGCCGAGTAAGAAATGATACTCGGGAGGTGTTTACCCAGCTGCCGAGTATACCAGGTGATGTAGGACAGGTTCACTCACACACACACTCACACAGACACACCTATTCACTTGGGCCTTCTCCCTCATGCCCTGCTGACATCCATGCAGGCCCACATTGACCTTGTGACCTCTGGAGCTCCATGCATCTTGTTCTACACTCCCTGCCTAGTAAAACCCTTTCTCCCATGGGCCTGAGAGTACAGCTCATTTGAGACCATTTTGGAAAAGATTTTCTGTCATTTTTAAATGCCCACAAAAAATTTCACATTATACTGCTGTTTTGAATGTATAGCAAAACCAGGTAGTTTTGAGGTTGAATAGCTACTTGAGTTGCTTGGTTCTACTGAAATTACCAACAGGCATTGGTCCAGGGTGATCAGGCCTATAATTTGAGACCATTTGGGTAAAGATTAGAGCTTTCTTTCCTTTTTAAATCACTCCAGGCAATATGTAATACAAATCTGATTTGGTTGCAATGCTGGGAAGAACTACACCACAGTAGATCCACGTTGCCTTTCAACTTTTTTCAAATAGGTTAAATCCTTCCAAAATGTCATATGAGGTGCAGCAGGCTAGGAGAAAGGGGGGAGAGAGTGGCCAGCCTCCATAGGGGATATAGAAATACATTGCCTGCTGCCCTAACTTCAACTTGATGCCTATGTGGGTTTATATTGCCATATCAAACTGTCTTCTTTGTCAACCCATCAGGCCACTATAAGGATTACCTGTGTTGAGTTTAAGCTTCCTGGAGCAACCGGAAGTGGGAAGATTGACCCTAAACATGGTTTAGATGTATCCACCAGCAGATAGTGAAAACGCTACATTCAACCCTCTGTAAAAAGTTTAGTTTTTCACGGATTGACCTGAAACTCAGGATTCTGTAAGAGCTTGTCCCAATGAGGATATGTGTTTAATTACAGCTTCCTGTGACAACCGGAAGTGCCTTACATTGTGGTCATAGGTGCTGTTTCGAAGGGTTTAAAAGGTCACATCCTTCCAAAATGTCACATGTGTGATTAGGCAACCCTCATGAACCCGTACATATTAGAAAACCAGGTTTTTATCCGTTTGTTTTTTTATAAAGCTAGAAAAAAATATATAAAAAAAATAAAAAATATGAAGAAAATATGCATCACTAACTGTAAGTCGCTCTGGATAAGAGTGTCTGCTAAATGACTACCAAAAAAAAATATATATATATTTTTTCATAAATATGAAAATGAAAAAAAAGACGACTACCAGGTGAACGCATAACTTACCACGTGCCCGTAGCCAAACACGTCTTTAAATGACCAGTGGGGTCGAATCCGGGTGGGGGGGTGTGATAACTGCCTGAATGGAGGTGAAGCTTCACTTAATCTACTTTGAAGCAGAAAAAAAAATATGAAAAATTATTTTTTCAAAAATATGAAAATGAAAAAAAAGAATACATGGGGGCGTGCGGGACGCACTCGCTAAGCGGACCGGCACATTGAACGCGGGTCGGCGACTCCCCGCTTGCCAGGAGCCCTCCGAAAACGTGGACGGATCCTGCCGAGTAAGAAATTATACTCGGGAGGTGTTTACCCAGCTGCCGAGTATACCAGGTGATGTAGGACAGGTTCACTCACACACACACTCACACAGACACACCTATTCACTTGGGCCTTCTCCCTCATGCCCTGCTGACATCCATGCAGGCCCACATTGACCTTGTGACCTCTGGAGCTCCATGCATCTTGTTCTACACTCCCTGCCTAGTAAAACCCTTTCTCCCATGGGCCTGAGAGTACAGCTCATTTGAGACCATTTTGGAAAAGATTTTCTGTCATTTTTAAATGCCCACAAAAAATGTCATATTATACTGCTGTTTTGAATGTATAGCAAAACCAGGTAGTTTTGAGGTTGAATAGCTACTTGAGTTGCTTGGTTCTACTGAAATTACCAACAGGCATTGGTCCAGGGTGATCAGGCCTATAATTTGAGACCATTTGGGTAAAGATTAGAGCTTTCTTTCCTTTTTAAATCACTCCAGGCAATATGTAATACAAATCTGATTTGGTTGCAATGCTGGGAAGAACTACACCACAGTAGATCCACGTTGCCTTTCAACTTTTTTCAAATAGGTTAAATCCTTCCAAAATGTCATATGAGGTGCAGCAGGCTAGGAGAAAGGGGGGAGAGAGTGGCCAGCCTCCACAGGGGATATAGAAATACATTGCCTGCTGCCCTAACTTCAACTTGATGCCTATGTGGGTTTATATTGCCATATCAAACTGTCTTCTTTGTCAACCCATCAGGCCACTATAAGGATTACCTGTGTTGAGTTTAAGCTTCCTGGAGCAACCGGAAGTGGGAAGATTGACCCTAAACATGGTTTAGATGTATCCACCAGCAGATAGTGAAAACGCTACATTCAACCCTCTGTAAAAAGTTTAGTTTTTCACGGATTGACCTGAAACTCAGGATTCTGTAAGAGCTTGTCCCAATGAGGATATGTGTTTAATTACAGCTTCCTGTGACAACCGGAAGTGCCTTACATTGTGGTCATAGGTGCTGTTTCGAAGGGTTTAAAAGGTCACATCCTTCCAAAATGTCACATGTGTGATTAGGCAACCCTCATGAACCCGTACATATTAGAAAACCAGGTTTTTATCCGTTTGTTTTTTTATAAAGCTAGAAAAATATATATATAAAATAAATATATATATTTGAAGAAAATATGCATCACTAACTGTAAGTCGCTCTGGATAAGAGTGTCTGCTAAATGACTACCAAAAAAATAAAAAATATTTTTTTCTCATAAATATGAAAATGAAAAAAAAGACGACTACCAGGTGAACGCATAACTTACCACGTGCCCGTAGCCAAACACGTCTTTAAATGACCAGTGGGGTCGAATCCGGGTGGGGGGGGGTGTGATAACTGCCTGAATGGAGGTGAAGCTTCACTTAATCTACTTTGAAGCAGAAAAAAAAATATGAAAAATTATTTTTTCAAAAATATGAAAATGAAAAAAAAGAATACATGGGGGCGTGCGGGACGCACTCGCTAAGCGGACCGGCACATTGAACGCGGGTCGGCGACTCCCCGCTTGCCAGGAGCCCTCCGAAAACGTGGACGGATCCTGCCGAGTAAGAAATGATACTCGGGAGGTGTTTACCCAGCTGCCGAGTATACCAGGTGATGTAGGACAGGTTCACTCACACACACACTCACACAGACACACCTATTCACTTGGGCCTTCTCCCTCATGCCCTGCTGACATCCATGCAGGCCCACATTGACCTTGTGACCTCTGGAGCTCCATGCATCTTGTTCTACACTCCCTGCCTAGTAAAACCCTTTCTCCCATGGGCCTGAGAGTACAGCTCATTTGAGACCATTTTGGAAAAGATTTTCTGTCATTTTTAAATGCCCACAAAAAATTTCACATTATACTGCTGTTTTGAATGTATAGCAAAACCAGGTAGTTTTGAGGTTGAATAGCTACTTGAGTTGCTTGGTTCTACTGAAATTACCAACAGGCATTGGTCCAGGGTGATCAGGCCTATAATTTGAGACCATTTGGGTAAAGATTAGAGCTTTCTTTCCTTTTTAAATCACTCCAGGCAATATGTAATACAAATCTGATTTGGTTGCAATGCTGGGAAGAACTACACCACAGTAGATCCACGTTGCCTTTCAACTTTTTTCAAATAGGTTAAATCCTTCCAAAATGTCATATGAGGTGCAGCAGGCTAGGAGAAAGGGGGGAGAGAGTGGCCAGCCTCCACAGGGGATATAGAAATACATTGCCTGCTGCCCTAACTTCAACTTGATGCCTATGTGGGTTTATATTGCCATATCAAACTGTCTTCTTTGTCAACCCATCAGGCCACTATAAGGATTACCTGTGTTGAGTTTAAGCTTCCTGGAGCAACCGGAAGTGGGAAGATTGACCCTAAACATGGTTTAGATGTATCCACCAGCAGATAGTGAAAACGCTACATTCAACCCTCTGTAAAAAGTTTAGTTTTTCACGGATTGACCTGAAACTCAGGATTCTGTAAGAGCTTGTCCCAATGAGGATATGTGTTTAATTACAGCTTCCTGTGACAACCGGAAGTGCCTTACATTGTGGTCATAGGTGCTGTTTCGAAGGGTTTAAAAGGTCACATCCTTCCAAAATGTCACATGTGTGATTAGGCAACCCTCATGAACCCGTACATATTAGAAAACCAGGTTTTTATCCGTTTGTTTTTTTATAAAGCTAGAAAAAAATATATAAAAAAAATAAAAAATATGAAGAAAATATGCATCACTAACTGTAAGTCGCTCTGGATAAGAGTGTCTGCTAAATGACTACCAAAAAAATATATATATATATTTTTTCATAAATATGAAAATGAAAAAAAAGACGACTACCAGGTGAACGCATAACTTACCACGTGCCCGTAGCCAAACACGTCTTTAAATGACCAGTGGGGTCGAATCCGGGTGGGGGGGTGTGATAACTGCCTGAATGGAGGTGAAGCTTCACTTAATCTACTTTGAAGCAGAAAAAAAAATATGAAAAATTATTTTTTCAAAAATATGAAAATGAAAAAAAAGAATACATGGGGGCGTGCGGGACGCACTCGCTAAGCGGACCGGCACATTGAACGCGGGTCGGCGACTCCCCGCTTGCCAGGAGCCCTCCGAAAACGTGGACGGATCCTGCCGAGTAAGAAATTATACTCGGGAGGTGTTTACCCAGCTGCCGAGTATACCAGGTGATGTAGGACAGGTTCACTCACACACACACTCACACAGACACACCTATTCACTTGGGCCTTCTCCCTCATGCCCTGCTGACATCCATGCAGGCCCACATTGACCTTGTGACCTCTGGAGCTCCATGCATCTTGTTCTACACTCCCTGCCTAGTAAAACCCTTTCTCCCATGGGCCTGAGAGTACAGCTCATTTGAGACCATTTTGGAAAAGATTTTCTGTCATTTTTAAATGCCCACAAAAAATGTCATATTATACTGCTGTTTTGAATGTATAGCAAAACCAGGTAGTTTTGAGGTTGAATAGCTACTTGAGTTGCTTGGTTCTACTGAAATTACCAACAGGCATTGGTCCAGGGTGATCAGGCCTATAATTTGAGACCATTTGGGTAAAGATTAGAGCTTTCTTTCCTTTTTAAATCACTCCAGGCAATATGTAATACAAATCTGATTTGGTTGCAATGCTGGGAAGAACTACACCACAGTAGATCCACGTTGCCTTTCAACTTTTTTCAAATAGGTTAAATCCTTCCAAAATGTCATATGAGGTGCAGCAGGCTAGGAGAAAGGGGGGAGAGAGTGGCCAGCCTCCACAGGGGATATAGAAATACATTGCCTGCTGCCCTAACTTCAACTTGATGCCTATGTGGGTTTATATTGCCATATCAAACTGTCTTCTTTGTCAACCCATCAGGCCACTATAAGGATTACCTGTGTTGAGTTTAAGCTTCCTGGAGCAACCGGAAGTGGGAAGATTGACCCTAAACATGGTTTAGATGTATCCACCAGCAGATAGTGAAAACGCTACATTCAACCCTCTGTAAAAAGTTTAGTTTTTCACGGATTGACCTGAAACTCAGGATTCTGTAAGAGCTTGTCCCAATGAGGATATGTGTTTAATTACAGCTTCCTGTGACAACCGGAAGTGCCTTACATTGTGGTCATAGGTGCTGTTTCGAAGGGTTTAAAAGGTCACATCCTTCCAAAATGTCACATGTGTGATTAGGCAACCCTCATGAACCCGTACATATTAGAAAACCAGGTTTTTATCCGTTTGTTTTTTTATAAAGCTAGAAAAAAATATATAAAAAAAAAAAAAATATGAAGAAAATATGCATCACTAACTGTAAGTCGCTCTGGATAAGAGTGTCTGCTAAATGACTACCAAAAAAATATATATATATATTTTTTCATAAATATGAAAATGAAAAAAAAGACGACTACCAGGTGAACGCATAACTTACCACGTGCCCGTAGCCAAACACGTCTTTAAATGACCAGTGGGGTCGAATCCGGGTGGCGGGGTGTGATAACTGCCTGAATGGAGGTGAAGCTTCACTTAATCTACTTTGAAGCAGAAAAAAAAATATGAAAAATTATTTTTTCAAAAATATGAAAATGAAAAAAAAGAATACATGGGGGCGTGCGGGACGCACTCGCTAAGCGGACCGGCACATTGAACGCGGGTCGGCGACTCCCCGCTTGCCAGGAGCCCTCCGAAAACGTGGACGGATCCTGCCGAGTAAGAAATGATACTCGGGAGGTGTTTACCCAGCTGCCGAGTATACCAGGTGATGTAGGACAGGTTCACTCACACACACACTCACACAGACACACCTATTCACTTGGGCCTTCTCCCTCATGCCCTGCTGACATCCATGCAGGCCCACATTGACCTTGTGACCTCTGGAGCTCCATGCATCTTGTTCTACACTCCCTGCCTAGTAAAACCCTTTCTCCCATGGGCCTGAGAGTACAGCTCATTTGAGACCATTTTGGAAAAGATTTTCTGTCATTTTTAAATGCCCACAAAAAATTTCACATTATACTGCTGTTTTGAATGTATAGCAAAACCAGGTAGTTTTGAGGTTGAATAGCTACTTGAGTTGCTTGGTTCTACTGAAATTACCAACAGGCATTGGTCCAGGGTGATCAGGCCTATAATTTGAGACCATTTGGGTAAAGATTAGAGCTTTCTTTCCTTTTTAAATCACTCCAGGCAATATGTAATACAAATCTGATTTGGTTGCAATGCTGGGAAGAACTACACCACAGTAGATCCACGTTGCCTTTCAACTTTTTTCAAATAGGTTAAATCCTTCCAAAATGTCATATGAGGTGCAGCAGGCTAGGAGAAAGGGGGGAGAGAGTGGCCAGCCTCCACAGGGGATATAGAAATACATTGCCTGCTGCCCTAACTTCAACTTGATGCCTATGTGGGTTTATATTGCCATATCAAACTGTCTTCTTTGTCAACCCATCAGGCCACTATAAGGATTACCTGTGTTGAGTTTAAGCTTCCTGGAGCAACCGGAAGTGGGAAGATTGACCCTAAACATGGTTTAGATGTATCCACCAGCAGATAGTGAAAACGCTACATTCAACCCTCTGTAAAAAGTTTAGTTTTTCACGGATTGACCTGAAACTCAGGATTCTGTAAGAGCTTGTCCCAATGAGGATATGTGTTTAATTACAGCTTCCTGTGACAACCGGAAGTGCCTTACATTGTGGTCATAGGTGCTGTTTCGAAGGGTTTAAAAGGTCACATCCTTCCAAAATGTCACATGTGTGATTAGGCAACCCTCATGAACCCGTACATATTAGAAAACCAGGTTTTTATCCGTTTGTTTTTTTATAAAGCTAGAAAAATATATATATAAAATAAATATATATATTTGAAGAAAATATGCATCACTAACTGTAAGTCGCTCTGGATAAGAGTGTCTGCTAAATGACTACCAAAAAAATAAAAAATATTTTTTTCTCATAAATATGAAAATGAAAAAAAAGACGACTACCAGGTGAACGCATAACTTACCACGTGCCCGTAGCCAAACACGTCTTTAAATGACCAGTGGGGTCGAATCCGGGTGGGGGGGGTGTGATAACTGCCTGAATGGAGGTGAAGCTTCACTTAATCTACTTTGAAGCAGAAAAAAAAATATGAAAAATTATTTTTTCAAAAATATGAAAATGAAAAAAAAGAATACATGGGGGCGTGCGGGACGCACTCGCTAAGCGGACCGGCACATTGAACGCGGGTCGGCGACTCCCCGCTTGCCAGGAGCCCTCCGAAAACGTGGACGGATCCTGCCGAGTAAGAAATGATACTCGGGAGGTGTTTACCCAGCTGCCGAGTATACCAGGTGATGTAGGACAGGTTCACTCACACACACACTCACACAGACACACCTATTCACTTGGGCCTTCTCCCTCATGCCCTGCTGACATCCATGCAGGCCCACATTGACCTTGTGACCTCTGGAGCTCCATGCATCTTGTTCTACACTCCCTGCCTAGTAAAACCCTTTCTCCCATGGGCCTGAGAGTACAGCTCATTTGAGACCATTTTGGAAAAGATTTTCTGTCATTTTTAAATGCCCACAAAAAATTTCACATTATACTGCTGTTTTGAATGTATAGCAAAACCAGGTAGTTTTGAGGTTGAATAGCTACTTGAGTTGCTTGGTTCTACTGAAATTACCAACAGGCATTGGTCCAGGGTGATCAGGCCTATAATTTGAGACCATTTGGGTAAAGATTAGAGCTTTCTTTCCTTTTTAAATCACTCCAGGCAATATGTAATACAAATCTGATTTGGTTGCAATGCTGGGAAGAACTACACCACAGTAGATCCACGTTGCCTTTCAACTTTTTTCAAATAGGTTAAATCCTTCCAAAATGTCATATGAGGTGCAGCAGGCTAGGAGAAAGGGGGGAGAGAGTGGCCAGCCTCCACAGGGGATATAGAAATACATTGCCTGCTGCCCTAACTTCAACTTGATGCCTATGTGGGTTTATATTGCCATATCAAACTGTCTTCTTTGTCAACCCATCAGGCCACTATAAGGATTACCTGTGTTGAGTTTAAGCTTCCTGGAGCAACCGGAAGTGGGAAGATTGACCCTAAACATGGTTTAGATGTATCCACCAGCAGATAGTGAAAACGCTACATTCAACCCTCTGTAAAAAGTTTAGTTTTTCACGGATTGACCTGAAACTCAGGATTCTGTAAGAGCTTGTCCCAATGAGGATATGTGTTTAATTACAGCTTCCTGTGACAACCGGAAGTGCCTTACATTGTGGTCATAGGTGCTGTTTCGAAGGGTTTAAAAGGTCACATCCTTCCAAAATGTCACATGTGTGATTAGGCAACCCTCATGAACCCGTACATATTAGAAAACCAGGTTTTTATCCGTTTGTTTTTTTATAAAGCTAGAAAAAAATATATAAAAAAAATAAAAAATATGAAGAAAATATGCATCACTAACTGTAAGTCGCTCTGGATAAGAGTGTCTGCTAAATGACTACCAAAAAAATATATATATATATTTTTTCATAAATATGAAAATGAAAAAAAAGACGACTACCAGGTGAACGCATAACTTACCACGTGCCCGTAGCCAAACACGTCTTTAAATGACCAGTGGGGTCGAATCCGGGTGGGGGGGTGTGATAACTGCCTGAATGGAGGTGAAGCTTCACTTAATCTACTTTGAAGCAGAAAACAAAAATATGAAAAATTATTTTTTCAAAAATATGAAAATGAAAAAAAAGAATACATGGGGGCGTGCGGGACGCACTCGCTAAGCGGACCGGCACATTGAACGCGGGTCGGCGACTCCCCGCTTGCCAGGAGCCCTCCGAAAACGTGGACGGATCCTGCCGAGTAAGAAATGATACTCGGGAGGTGTTTACCCAGCTGCCGAGTATACCAGGTGATGTAGGACAGGTTCACTCACACACACACTCACACAGACACACCTATTCACTTGGGCCTTCTCCCTCATGCCCTGCTGACATCCATGCAGGCCCACATTGACCTTGTGACCTCTGGAGCTCCATGCATCTTGTTCTACACTCCCTGCCTAGTAAAACCCTTTCTCCCATGGGCCTGAGAGTACAGCTCATTTGAGACCATTTTGGAAAAGATTTTCTGTCATTTTTAAATGCCCACAAAAAATTTCACATTATACTGCTGTTTTGAATGTATAGCAAAACCAGGTAGTTTTGAGGTTGAATAGCTACTTGAGTTGCTTGGTTCTACTGAAATTACCAACAGGCATTGGTCCAGGGTGATCAGGCCTATAATTTGAGACCATTTGGGTAAAGATTAGAGCTTTCTTTCCTTTTTAAATCACTCCAGGCAATATGTAATACAAATCTGATTTGGTTGCAATGCTGGGAAGAACTACACCACAGTAGATCCACGTTGCCTTTCAACTTTTTTCAAATAGGTTAAATCCTTCCAAAATGTCATATGAGGTGCAGCAGGCTAGGAGAAAGGGGGGAGAGAGTGGCCAGCCTCCACAGGGGATATAGAAATACATTGCCTGCTGCCCTAACTTCAACTTGATGCCTATGTGGGTTTATATTGCCATATCAAACTGTCTTCTTTGTCAACCCATCAGGCCACTATAAGGATTACCTGTGTTGAGTTTAAGCTTCCTGGAGCAACCGGAAGTGGGAAGATTGACCCTAAACATGGTTTAGATGTATCCACCAGCAGATAGTGAAAACGCTACATTCAACCCTCTGTAAAAAGTTTAGTTTTTCACGGATTGACCTGAAACTCAGGATTCTGTAAGAGCTTGTCCCAATGAGGATATGTGTTTAATTACAGCTTCCTGTGACAACCGGAAGTGCCTTACATTGTGGTCATAGGTGCTGTTTCGAAGGGTTTAAAAGGTCACATCCTTCCAAAATGTCACATGTGTGATTAGGCAACCCTCATGAACCCGTACATATTAGAAAACCAGGTTTTTATCCGTTTGTTTTTTTATAAAGCTAGAAAAATATATATATAAAATAAATATATATATTTGAAGAAAATATGCATCACTAACTGTAAGTCGCTCTGGATAAGAGTGTCTGCTAAATGACTACCAAAAAAATAAAAAATATTTTTTTCTCATAAATATGAAAATGAAAAAAAAGACGACTACCAGGTGAACGCATAACTTACCACGTGCCCGTAGCCAAACACGTCTTTAAATGACCAGTGGGGTCGAATCCGGGTGGGGGGGGTGTGATAACTGCCTGAATGGAGGTGAAGCTTCACTTAATCTACTTTGAAGCAGAAAAAAAAATATGAAAAATTATTTTTTCAAAAATATGAAAATGAAAAAAAAGAATACATGGGGGCGTGCGGGACGCACTCGCTAAGCGGACCGGCACATTGAACGCGGGTCGGCGACTCCCCGCTTGCCAGGAGCCCTCCGAAAACGTGGACGGATCCTGCCGAGTAAGAAATGATACTCGGGAGGTGTTTACCCAGCTGCCGAGTATACCAGGTGATGTAGGACAGGTTCACTCACACACACACTCACACAGACACACCTATTCACTTGGGCCTTCTCCCTCATGCCCTGCTGACATCCATGCAGGCCCACATTGACCTTGTGACCTCTGGAGCTCCATGCATCTTGTTCTACACTCCCTGCCTAGTAAAACCCTTTCTCCCATGGGCCTGAGAGTACAGCTCATTTGAGACCATTTTGGAAAAGATTTTCTGTCATTTTTAAATGCCCACAAAAAATTTCACATTATACTGCTGTTTTGAATGTATAGCAAAACCAGGTAGTTTTGAGGTTGAATAGCTACTTGAGTTGCTTGGTTCTACTGAAATTACCAACAGGCATTGGTCCAGGGTGATCAGGCCTATAATTTGAGACCATTTGGGTAAAGATTAGAGCTTTCTTTCCTTTTTAAATCACTCCAGGCAATATGTAATACAAATCTGATTTGGTTGCAATGCTGGGAAGAACTACACCACAGTAGATCCACGTTGCCTTTCAACTTTTTTCAAATAGGTTAAATCCTTCCAAAATGTCATATGAGGTGCAGCAGGCTAGGAGAAAGGGGGGAGAGAGTGGCCAGCCTCCACAGGGGATATAGAAATACATTGCCTGCTGCCCTAACTTCAACTTGATGCCTATGTGGGTTTATATTGCCATATCAAACTGTCTTCTTTGTCAACCCATCAGGCCACTATAAGGATTACCTGTGTTGAGTTTAAGCTTCCTGGAGCAACCGGAAGTGGGAAGATTGACCCTAAACATGGTTTAGATGTATCCACCAGCAGATAGTGAAAACGCTACATTCAACCCTCTGTAAAAAGTTTAGTTTTTCACGGATTGACCTGAAACTCAGGATTCTGTAAGAGCTTGTCCCAATGAGGATATGTGTTTAATTACAGCTTCCTGTGACAACCGGAAGTGCCTTACATTGTGGTCATAGGTGCTGTTTCGAAGGGTTTAAAAGGTCACATCCTTCCAAAATGTCACATGTGTGATTAGGCAACCCTCATGAACCCGTACATATTAGAAAACCAGGTTTTTATCCGTTTGTTTTTTTATAAAGCTAGAAAAAAATATATTAAAAAAATAAAAAATATGAAGAAAATATGCATCACTAACTGTAAGTCGCTCTGGATAAGAGTGTCTGCTAAATGACTACCAAAAAAATATATATATATATTTTTTCATAAATATGAAAATGAAAAAAAAGACGACTACCAGGTGAACGCATAACTTACCACGTGCCCGTAGCCAAACACGTCTTTAAATGACCAGTGGGGTCGAATCCGGGTGGGGGGGTGTGATAACTGCCTGAATGGAGGTGAAGCTTCACTTAATCTACTTTGAAGCAGAAAAAAAAATATGAAAAATTATTTTTTCAAAAATATGAAAATGAAAAAAAAGAATACATGGGGGCGTGCGGGACGCACTCACTAAGCGGACCGGCACATTGAACGCGGGTCGGCGACTCCCCGCTTGCCAGGAGCCCTCCGAAAACGTGGACGGATCCTGCCGAGTAAGAAATTATACTCGGGAGGTGTTTACCCAGCTGCCGAGTATACCAGGTGATGTAGGACAGGTTCACTCACACACACACTCACACAGACACACCCAGTGGTGTAGTGGTCCCTGGAGAAGTGGGTATACTCTCAGTATTCACCTTTTTTTTTTTTAAGTAGTCCAGAAAAAAGCCCTGTTTTAGAAACAGTGACATGTAAGACTATGATTTAGTTTACCCAAAAATATGTAATTTCTACTTGCACACTATTATAAAATGATCATGACTTGATTAGGAGCAGTTTGTAGTTACTACTGGTCACAAGAGCAGCCTGGATGAATGTAAAATGTATTTATCATGAGGCAAACAGGAAATGGTGTTTCGATTATTTTTTGCACATTTATTTAAATAAAATACTTCAAATCTGAAGGTGACAATGCATCCTTGTTCATATTGCTATATGCTTTGTTTTGAACATGTTCATTTACCGGTAAATCATTCAACAAAATATGTTACAACAATATTTAGTTAACAATTAACAAAAATATATGCATTAACAACACATCAACAGTGATATACTCTCTCAACCCAGCACTGGGTTTCTGACCTTTGCTCATACTACAGTATATTCCAGACAAATTTGCTTTCTGCAGGAGCTTTCACACTGCACTGTCTAGAACGCACCGAAGAGGCAGCACGATGGCTCTTCAACCAGGTCCTTGTATATTTTCTAGGATCAAACTTGGAAGTTGGTGGGCCGTTGATATTAATCATCATCAAGTTTGATATGTTTGAGATCAGAAGGACAGCCCTCTTGTCTGAGCTTATATTGTTCATAAGGCTAAAATTCCTCTCACACTCTGCTGTACCGACAGGGAATGTTTTCATACAGTTCATAAGTGGTTTTAGGTCCTTGGGCTCACTACTGGGCTCTTCCAGTAGGTCCCGCATCCCATTCAGTGCTTGGTCTGTGCACAAGTTAAATCGCTTGCACAGTCGCTTAACTTGTTCTTCACCATGGCGGATGCTGGGCTTTGATGGCCACTTACTCTGATCAAGGATGCTGAGGTCCATGATGGTCTCATCTTCAAAAGACAAGCGTTTCTCCAGATTGTTCACAAGGCTTTGTAAGAACTGGCCTGGATTGATAGACTTCAGCTTTGCATTTGTTTTCAGGGCTATAGACCGATACTCCCCAGTCTGTTTTGCTTCTAAAGCCTCACTATATTTCTCACCTGGACTCTCTTTGAATGACTGGATCACTCTGATTGAGCGTTTCAGCAGATGCTCTGCTCTGAGGAGCGTTATAGAACGAGACTGAAGCTCCTGTGACAGGAGACTTAGTTCATGGAGAGTGTCGTACATGAGGCCAAGGTCACAAATGAATTCTGGACTTTGAACACGGTCTAACAAACCTCTGTACATCTGCCTCTCTTTGGTGGACCTCATCTCATCACTGCAAGCATTTTTAAAGTGCTGCACAAGAGCTCCCAGGGATGTCCAAACAGCACGAACAGTCCGAAAGCTACTGGCCACCCAGCGTACATCCAAGATTCTGCCAATGCGAAGAAGTTGTGAGCCTACTTCAGCTGCTGCATTAACAAGTTCACGTTCATTTTTGTTTGACACACTATACAGAGAGTATAGCTTCTGGATAAAAGTTTTAAAGTGATTGACAGAGTTTACCTCATCAACTGCATCTGACACAGCAAGTTCAAGTCTATGGTTCATGCAGTGCCATACAAAAAGCTTTGGGAATCTCAAAGTCAGTCTGGTTGCTACTCCTGACTTCTTTCCTAGCATGACACTGGCTCCATCAGATACAAATGTTACCCAGTTTTCATGAAGCCACTCTTCTGTAAAGCCAGCATTAGTTAAACAGGTGAGTAACGCCTGTAATATGCCATCTGCTCTCTGATTTTCCAGTTCAACAAGTTCCAGGAATATGAACTCAGGGCTTTCTTCTTGAATTGATGCTTTAATAGAAACTGTCATGACAGCTTTGTGACTTAAAGAAGATGCCTCGTCAATTAGGACAGCTAACTTACTGGATGATGCTATAATGCTACTGATGATTTTGCTCTGCATCTCACTAGCAACATGTTGTATTATTTGTGTTGCACTGTAACGTGAATGAAGTATTGAGCCCATTTTTACACCATTCAGTTCCTGCAGCTCAATGAGGCTCTCATGGTCAGAAAAGGGTCGGTTCTTTTTGGCCAGATGGTAGGCTGTTCGAAACACAGCTTCAGTTTCCTTCATGTAGGACTCAGTCATAGTCTCCACTGCATTCTCAATGGCAGCTTCTTTCTGTTGCTCTGCCACCTTCACAGCCTGAGTGTGGGCCTTGGACAACGCATGTTTCCTCACCTTATTTCTCAAGATTGACAAACTTGTTGTTCTACTTCCCTGGCCAGACACTTGAATTTCAAAGTTCATCCATTCTCTTGAGAGCGATACACCTTGTCCTTGCTCCTTGTCGATCCCAATGGAGTTCACACTGCTACAGACCAGACATCCTGCGAAGCATAAACAAACAATGTAACTACTCCTGTATCCACAGCTGTACGTGTGCATGGTCCTTTACACACACACACACACACACACACACACACACACACAAAGTTATCTGTGCCCACTGTTTCAGAAGTTACCCAAACTAGCAATCTACCTAAACTTACCCAATTTTTTGTTTTTGGATCCCAACCAGGGGTTCTTGGATTTGAAGTCTTCTGTTTGTTTAGCACTCCACAGGTCTGGCCAGTCATTATTGATGTCTACAGACAACAACAAAACTAATTATGCATCTCCCTGTCTCTCTCTCTCTCACACACTTACACACACACACACACACACACACACTACTGTGATCACAATAGTCATCAGCAAGACATGGGTCCCCCTCTTTACATTAACAATCTGCATAACCAAGTGGAAATATTTTCAGCAAGTGAAGCTGAAGCATACAGGAGATTAGTGAGTGAAATACTTGGGAGAGTTTATTTAACAAAAAAACAACAAATTTAACACAAAATGTTATATAACAGTAGCATTGTAAAAAACAAACATGGATACAGACAAAATAAATAGAAGGGCAATAAAATAAATAACATCACACAGAAATTCAAAATGAGGCTTAATCTGTCAAAATCACCTTTTGTTACAGTGTGAGGCTTCACTTTTCAATAAACTGGAGATGCAATTTACTGCCTGTGTGTTCTGACCTGGTGGTGGTAGACTGGATCCTTCTCTATGCTCACACTGACTTGCCTGGCTAGCTCCCGGTTGAGAGCTGCCAGGGCTGCTGGTTTTAGGGGTGGGGTCTGCCTGGGCCTGATCTGGGCCTGATTTGTGCCTCTTTACAAAAAAGTCTGCAATATCTCCCTTCCTTTTCATGGTTACCTGTCCCTATACAAAATAAGACAGCCTGATTAGACCTCAATATTGTTTTAGGCTGAATCTTAAACTATTTGTCCCCATTCTTGTGTTTTAACTTACTTAAAAATCAACTACCAGCTTAGCTACTATGCAATTAAACTAGATCATATAGGTTAGTTAGGGCTAAGTAACTTGGCTAATGTTATAATTTAGGGCTTAGTAACTTGGCTAACGTTATAATTTAGACCTTTACAATAATAAACAAGCTTCATAAACATTGAGATAATCAGTTTCATCAGTCTGGTATGAAATTCTTATGAACTGGGTTGATTAAACACTTACTGAAAACCAACAATGCCCCGGTTTCCCCACATTATCCCAATCTACGTAGCTAGCTTCATAACGTTAGCCGACTCGCACTAACTATTGGCGGCAACATCTCTTCTCCTCTAAATGTGCAGTCACTGGCAATTTGCCAGTAGTTTAAAATAATGATTCATTTGGAAACCACCTTAAAACTTACCTCAGAATGATGTCTTCCATCAACTGGGGTGGCACACCGCCGCTTGTGTCCTTTCTTCATCCGTTGTTTGGTCTGCTGCCGTTATCGTAGTCAAGTGGCACCGGCACCTGAGTTTTTTTTTTTTTTTTTTTCACTGGCACCTGAGGTATTAGCGATATTTTCCTCGGCATGACCCGCCCTACTCTGCCTCTGATTGGCTCATCAGTCCTCATGCCTAAAGTTAACCAATCTAATCAGTGAAAGCAGCGAGTACCAGCCAATTAGAGGCAGAGGAGGGTGGGTCATGGCTTCACTATCCCCGAGGAAGAAAATAGGCAATCTGACTCACAGATATTACTGAATGATGCGCATCAGGGGGGATTTAGAAGTGGGTATACGCAATGCTGACTGAAAAATAAGTAGGTATACGCCGTATACCAGCGTATACCCTGGACTACACCTCTGGACACACCTATTCACTTGGGCCTTCTCCCTCATGCCCTGCTGACATCCATGCAGGCCCACATTGACCTTGTGACCTCTGGAGCTCCATGCATCTTGTTCTACACTCCCTGCCTAGTAAAACCCTTTCTCCCATGGGCCTGAGAGTACAGCTCATTTGAGACCATTTTGGAAAAGATTTTCTGTCATTTTTAAATGCCCACAAAAAATGTCATATTATACTGCTGTTTTGAATGTATAGCAAAACCAGGTAGTTTTGAGGTTGAATAGCTACTTGAGTTGCTTGGTTCTACTGAAATTACCAACAGGCATTGGTCCAGGGTGATCAGGCCTATAATTTGAGACCATTTGGGTAAAGATTAGAGCTTTCTTTCCTTTTTAAATCACTCCAGGCAATATGTAATACAAATCTGATTTGGTTGCAATGCTGGGAAGAACTACACCACAGTAGATCCACGTTGCCTTTCAACTTTTTTCAAATAGGTTAAATCCTTCCAAAATGTCATATGAGGTGCAGCAGGCTAGGAGAAAGGGGGGAGAGAGTGGCCAGCCTCCACAGGGGATATAGAAATACATTGCCTGCTGCCCTAACTTCAACTTGATGCCTATGTGGGTTTATATTGCCATATCAAACTGTCTTCTTTGTCAACCCATCAGGCCACTATAAGGATTACCTGTGTTGAGTTTAAGCTTCCTGGAGCAACCGGAAGTGGGAAGATTGACCCTAAACATGGTTTAGATGTATCCACCAGCAGATAGTGAAAACGCTACATTCAACCCTCTGTAAAAAGTTTAGTTTTTCACGGATTGACCTGAAACTCAGGATTCTGTAAGAGCTTGTCCCAATGAGGATATGTGTTTAATTACAGCTTCCTGTGACAACCGGAAGTGCCTTACATTGTGGTCATAGGTGCTGTTTCGAAGGGTTTAAAAGGTCACATCCTTCCAAAATGTCACATGTGTGATTAGGCAACCCTCATGAACCCGTACATATTAGAAAACCAGGTTTTTATCCGTTTGTTTTTTTATAAAGCTAGAAAAATATATATATAAAATAAATATATATATTTGAAGAAAATATGCATCACTAACTGTAAGTCGCTCTGGATAAGAGTGTCTGCTAAATGACTACCAAAAAAATAAAAAATATTTTTTTCTCATAAATATGAAAATGAAAAAAAAGACGACTACCAGGTGAACGCATAACTTACCACGTGCCCGTAGCCAAACACGTCTTTAAATGACCAGTGGGGTCGAATCCGGGTGGGGGGGGTGTGATAACTGCCTGAATGGAGGTGAAGCTTCACTTAATCTACTTTGAAGCAGAAAAAAAAATATGAAAAATTATTTTTTCAAAAATATGAAAATGAAAAAAAAGAATACATGGGGGCGTGCGGGACGCACTCGCTAAGCGGACCGGCACATTGAACGCGGGTCGGCGACTCCCCGCTTGCCAGGAGCCCTCCGAAAACGTGGACGGATCCTGCCGAGTAAGAAATGATACTCGGGAGGTGTTTACCCAGCTGCCGAGTATACCAGGTGATGTAGGACAGGTTCACTCACACACACACTCACACAGACACACCTATTCACTTGGGCCTTCTCCCTCATGCCCTGCTGACATCCATGCAGGCCCACATTGACCTTGTGACCTCTGGAGCTCCATGCATCTTGTTCTACACTCCCTGCCTAGTAAAACCCTTTCTCCCATGGGCCTGAGAGTACAGCTCATTTGAGACCATTTTGGAAAAGATTTTCTGTCATTTTTAAATGCCCACAAAAAATTTCACATTATACTGCTGTTTTGAATGTATAGCAAAA
This sequence comes from Coregonus lavaretus, assembly GCF_964263955.1. Lineage (NCBI taxonomy): Eukaryota > Metazoa > Chordata > Actinopteri > Salmoniformes > Salmonidae > Coregonus > Coregonus lavaretus. The sequence continues at coordinate 77,408 of NW_028166773.1, forward strand.
CCAGGTAGTTTTGAGGTTGAATAGCTACTTGAGTTGCTTGGTTCTACTGAAATTACCAACAGGCATTGGTCCAGGGTGATCAGGCCTATAATTTGAGACCATTTGGGTAAAGATTAGAGCTTTCTTTCCTTTTTAAATCACTCCAGGCAATATGTAATACAAATCTGATTTGGTTGCAATGCTGGGAAGAACTACACCACAGTAGATCCACGTTGCCTTTCAACTTTTTTCAAATAGGTTAAATCCTTCCAAAATGTCATATGAGGTGCAGCAGGCTAGGAGAAAGGGGGGAGAGAGTGGCCAGCCTCCACAGGGGATATAGAAATACATTGCCTGCTGCCCTAACTTCAACTTGATGCCTATGTGGGTTTATATTGCCATATCAAACTGTCTTCTTTGTCAACCCATCAGGCCACTATAAGGATTACCTGTGTTGAGTTTAAGCTTCCTGGAGCAACCGGAAGTGGGAAGATTGACCCTAAACATGGTTTAGATGTATCCACCAGCAGATAGTGAAAACGCTACATTCAACCCTCTGTAAAAAGTTTAGTTTTTCACGGATTGACCTGAAACTCAGGATTCTGTAAGAGCTTGTCCCAATGAGGATATGTGTTTAATTACAGCTTCCTGTGACAACCGGAAGTGCCTTACATTGTGGTCATAGGTGCTGTTTCGAAGGGTTTAAAAGGTCACATCCTTCCAAAATGTCACATGTGTGATTAGGCAACCCTCATGAACCCGTACATATTAGAAAACCAGGTTTTTATCCGTTTGTTTTTTTATAAAGCTAGAAAAAAATATATAAAAAAAAAAAAAATATGAAGAAAATATGCATCACTAACTGTAAGTCGCTCTGGATAAGAGTGTCTGCTAAATGACTACCAAAAAAATATATATATATATTTTTTCATAAATATGAAAATGAAAAAAAAGACGACTACCAGGTGAACGCATAACTTACCACGTGCCCGTAGCCAAACACGTCTTTAAATGACCAGTGGGGTCGAATCCGGGTGGCGGGGTGTGATAACTGCCTGAATGGAGGTGAAGCTTCACTTAATCTACTTTGAAGCAGAAAAAAAAATATGAAAAATTATTTTTTCAAAAATATGAAAATGAAAAAAAAGAATACATGGGGGCGTGCGGGACGCACTCGCTAAGCGGACCGGCACATTGAACGCGGGTCGGCGACTCCCCGCTTGCCAGGAGCCCTCCGAAAACGTGGACGGATCCTGCCGAGTAAGAAATGATACTCGGGAGGTGTTTACCCAGCTGCCGAGTATACCAGGTGATGTAGGACAGGTTCACTCACACACACACTCACACAGACACACCTATTCACTTGGGCCTTCTCCCTCATGCCCTGCTGACATCCATGCAGGCCCACATTGACCTTGTGACCTCTGGAGCTCCATGCATCTTGTTCTACACTCCCTGCCTAGTAAAACCCTTTCTCCCATGGGCCTGAGAGTACAGCTCATTTGAGACCATTTTGGAAAAGATTTTCTGTCATTTTTAAATGCCCACAAAAAATTTCACATTATACTGCTGTTTTGAATGTATAGCAAAACCAGGTAGTTTTGAGGTTGAATAGCTACTTGAGTTGCTTGGTTCTACTGAAATTACCAACAGGCATTGGTCCAGGGTGATCAGGCCTATAATTTGAGACCATTTGGGTAAAGATTAGAGCTTTCTTTCCTTTTTAAATCACTCCAGGCAATATGTAATACAAATCTGATTTGGTTGCAATGCTGGGAAGAACTACACCACAGTAGATCCACGTTGCCTTTCAACTTTTTTCAAATAGGTTAAATCCTTCCAAAATGTCATATGAGGTGCAGCAGGCTAGGAGAAAGGGGGGAGAGAGTGGCCAGCCTCCACAGGGGATATAGAAATACATTGCCTGCTGCCCTAACTTCAACTTGATGCCTATGTGGGTTTATATTGCCATATCAAACTGTCTTCTTTGTCAACCCATCAGGCCACTATAAGGATTACCTGTGTTGAGTTTAAGCTTCCTGGAGCAACCGGAAGTGGGAAGATTGACCCTAAACATGGTTTAGATGTATCCACCAGCAGATAGTGAAAACGCTACATTCAACCCTCTGTAAAAAGTTTAGTTTTTCACGGATTGACCTGAAACTCAGGATTCTGTAAGAGCTTGTCCCAATGAGGATATGTGTTTAATTACAGCTTCCTGTGACAACCGGAAGTGCCTTACATTGTGGTCATAGGTGCTGTTTCGAAGGGTTTAAAAGGTCACATCCTTCCAAAATGTCACATGTGTGATTAGGCAACCCTCATGAACCCGTACATATTAGAAAACCAGGTTTTTATCCGTTTGTTTTTTTATAAAGCTAGAAAAAAATATATAAAAAAAATAAAAAATATGAAGAAAATATGCATCACTAACTGTAAGTCGCTCTGGATAAGAGTGTCTGCTAAATGACTACCAAAAAAATATATATATATATTTTTTCATAAATATGAAAATGAAAAAAAAGACGACTACCAGGTGAACGCATAACTTACCACGTGCCCGTAGCCAAACACGTCTTTAAATGACCAGTGGGGTCGAATCCGGGTGGGGGGGTGTGATAACTGCCTGAATGGAGGTGAAGCTTCACTTAATCTACTTTGAAGCAGAAAAAAAAATATGAAAAATTATTTTTTCAAAAATATGAAAATGAAAAAAAAGAATACATGGGGGCGTGCGGGACGCACTCGCTAAGCGGACCGGCACATTGAACGCGGGTCGGCGACTCCCCGCTTGCCAGGAGCCCTCCGAAAACGTGGACGGATCCTGCCGAGTAAGAAATGATACTCGGGAGGTGTTTACCCAGCTGCCGACTATACCAGGTGATGTAGGACAGGTTCACTCACACACACACTCACACAGACACACCTATTCACTTGGGCCTTCTCCCTCATGCCCTGCTGACATCCATGCAGGCCCACATTGACCTTGTGACCTCTGGAGCTCCATGCATCTTGTTCTACACTCCCTGCCTAGTAAAACCCTTTCTCCCATGGGCCTGAGAGTACAGCTCATTTGAGACCATTTTGGAAAAGATTTTCTGTCATTTTTAAATGCCCACAAAAAATTTCACATTATACTGCTGTTTTGAATGTATAGCAAAACCAGGTAGTTTTGAGGTTGAATAGCTACTTGAGTTGCTTGGTTCTACTGAAATTACCAACAGGCATTGGTCCAGGGTGATCAGGCCTATAATTTGAGACCATTTGGGTAAAGATTAGAGCTTTCTTTCCTTTTTAAATCACTCCAGGCAATATGTAATACAAATCTGATTTGGTTGCAATGCTGGGAAGAACTACACCACAGTAGATCCACGTTGCCTTTCAACTTTTTTCAAATAGGTTAAATCCTTCCAAAATGTCATATGAGGTGCAGCAGGCTAGGAGAAAGGGGGGAGAGAGTGGCCAGCCTCCACAGGGGATATAGAAATACATTGCCTGCTGCCCTAACTTCAACTTGATGCCTATGTGGGTTTATATTGCCATATCAAACTGTCTTCTTTGTCAACCCATCAGGCCACTATAAGGATTACCTGTGTTGAGTTTAAGCTTCCTGGAGCAACCGGAAGTGGGAAGATTGACCCTAAACATGGTTTAGATGTATCCACCAGCAGATAGTGAAAACGCTACATTCAACCCTCTGTAAAAAGTTTAGTTTTTCACGGATTGACCTGAAACTCAGGATTCTGTAAGAGCTTGTCCCAATGAGGATATGTGTTTAATTACAGCTTCCTGTGACAACCGGAAGTGCCTTACATTGTGGTCATAGGTGCTGTTTCGAAGGGTTTAAAAGGTCACATCCTTCCAAAATGTCACATGTGTGATTAGGCAACCCTCATGAACCCGTACATATTAGAAAACCAGGTTTTTATCCGTTTGTTTTTTTATAAAGCTAGAAAAATATATATATAAAATAAATATATATATTTGAAGAAAATATGCATCACTAACTGTAAGTCGCTCTGGATAAGAGTGTCTGCTAAATGACTACCAAAAAAATAAAAAATATTTTTTTCTCATAAATATGAAAATGAAAAAAAAGACGACTACCAGGTGAACGCATAACTTACCACGTGCCCGTAGCCAAACACGTCTTTAAATGACCAGTGGGGTCGAATCCGGGTGGGGGGGGTGTGATAACTGCCTGAATGGAGGTGAAGCTTCACTTAATCTACTTTGAAGCAGAAAAAAAAATATGAAAAATTATTTTTTCAAAAATATGAAAATGAAAAAAAAGAATACATGGGGGCGTGCGGGACGCACTCGCTAAGCGGACCGGCACATTGAACGCGGGTCGGCGACTCCCCGCTTGCCAGGAGCCCTCCGAAAACGTGGACGGATCCTGCCGAGTAAGAAATGATACTCGGGAGGTGTTTACCCAGCTGCCGAGTATACCAGGTGATGTAGGACAGGTTCACTCACACACACACTCACACAGACACACCTATTCACTTGGGCCTTCTCCCTCATGCCCTGCTGACATCCATGCAGGCCCACATTGACCTTGTGACCTCTGGAGCTCCATGCATCTTGTTCTACACTCCCTGCCTAGTAAAACCCTTTCTCCCATGGGCCTGAGAGTACAGCTCATTTGAGACCATTTTGGAAAAGATTTTCTGTCATTTTTAAATGCCCACAAAAAATTTCACATTATACTGCTGTTTTGAATGTATAGCAAAACCAGGTAGTTTTGAGGTTGAATAGCTACTTGAGTTGCTTGGTTCTACTGAAATTACCAACAGGCATTGGTCCAGGGTGATCAGGCCTATAATTTGAGACCATTTGGGTAAAGATTAGAGCTTTCTTTCCTTTTTAAATCACTCCAGGCAATATGTAATACAAATCTGATTTGGTTGCAATGCTGGGAAGAACTACACCACAGTAGATCCACGTTGCCTTTCAACTTTTTTCAAATAGGTTAAATCCTTCCAAAATGTCATATGAGGTGCAGCAGGCTAGGAGAAAGGGGGGAGAGAGTGGCCAGCCTCCACAGGGGATATAGAAATACATTGCCTGCTGCCCTAACTTCAACTTGATGCCTATGTGGGTTTATATTGCCATATCAAACTGTCTTCTTTGTCAACCCATCAGGCCACTATAAGGATTACCTGTGTTGAGTTTAAGCTTCCTGGAGCAACCGGAAGTGGGAAGATTGACCCTAAACATGGTTTAGATGTATCCACCAGCAGATAGTGAAAACGCTACATTCAACCCTCTGTAAAAAGTTTAGTTTTTCACGGATTGACCTGAAACTCAGGATTCTGTAAGAGCTTGTCCCAATGAGGATATGTGTTTAATTACAGCTTCCTGTGACAACCGGAATTGTGGTCATAGGTGCTGTTTCGAAGGGTTTAAAAGGTCACATCCTTCCAAAATGTCACATGTGTGATTAGGCAACCCTCATGAACCCGTACATATTAGAAAACCAGGTTTTTATCCGTTTGTTTTTTTATAAAGCTAGAAAAAAATATATAAAAAAAAAAAATAATATGAAGAAAATATGCATCACTAACTGTAAGTCGCTCTGGATAAGAGTGTCTGCTAAATGACTACCAAAAAAATATATATATATATTTTTTCATAAATATGAAAATGAAAAAAAAGACGACTACCAGGTGAACGCATAACTTACCACGTGCCCGTAGCCAAACACGTCTTTAAATGACCAGTGGGGTCGAATCCGGGTGGCGGGGTGTGATAACTGCCTGAATGGAGGTGAAGCTTCACTTAATCTACTTTGAAGCAGAAAAAAAAATATGAAAAATTATTTTTTCAAAAATATGAAAATGAAAAAAAAGAATACATGGGGGCGTGCGGGACGCACTCGCTAAGCGGACCGGCACATTGAACGCGGGTCGGCGACTCCCCGCTTGCCAGGAGCCCTCCGAAAACGTGGACGGATCCTGCCGAGTAAGAAATGATACTCGGGAGGTGTTTACCCAGCTGCCGAGTATACCAGGTGATGTAGGACAGGTTCACTCACACACACACTCACACAGACACACCTATTCACTTGGGCCTTCTCCCTCATGCCCTGCTGACATCCATGCAGGCCCACATTGACCTTGTGACCTCTGGAGCTCCATGCATCTTGTTCTACACTCCCTGCCTAGTAAAACCCTTTCTCCCATGGGCCTGAGAGTACAGCTCATTTGAGACCATTTTGGAAAAGATTTTCTGTCATTTTTAAATGCCCACAAAAAATTTCACATTATACTGCTGTTTTGAATGTATAGCAAAACCAGGTAGTTTTGAGGTTGAATAGCTACTTGAGTTGCTTGGTTCTACTGAAATTACCAACAGGCATTGGTCCAGGGTGATCAGGCCTATAATTTGAGACCATTTGGGTAAAGATTAGAGCTTTCTTTCCTTTTTAAATCACTCCAGGCAATATGTAATACAAATCTGATTTGGTTGCAATGCTGGGAAGAACTACACCACAGTAGATCCACGTTGCCTTTCAACTTTTTTCAAATAGGTTAAATCCTTCCAAAATGTCATATGAGGTGCAGCAGGCTAGGAGAAAGGGGGGAGAGAGTGGCCAGCCTCCACAGGGGATATAGAAATACATTGCCTGCTGCCCTAACTTCAACTTGATGCCTATGTGGGTTTATATTGCCATATCAAACTGTCTTCTTTGTCAACCCATCAGGCCACTATAAGGATTACCTGTGTTGAGTTTAAGCTTCCTGGAGCAACCGGAAGTGGGAAGATTGACCCTAAACATGGTTTAGATGTATCCACCAGCAGATAGTGAAAACGCTACATTCAACCCTCTGTAAAAAGTTTAGTTTTTCACGGATTGACCTGAAACTCAGGATTCTGTAAGAGCTTGTCCCAATGAGGATATGTGTTTAATTACAGCTTCCTGTGACAACCGGAATTGTGGTCATAGGTGCTGTTTCGAAGGGTTTAAAAGGTCACATCCTTCCAAAATGTCACATGTGTGATTAGGCAACCCTCATGAACCCGTACATATTAGAAAACCAGGTTTTTATCCGTTTGTTTTTTTATAAAGCTAGAAAAAAATATATAAAAAAAAAAAATAATATGAAGAAAATATGCATCACTAACTGTAAGTCGCTCTGGATAAGAGTGTCTGCTAAATGACTACCAAAAAAATATATATATATATTTTTTCATAAATATGAAAATGAAAAAAAAGACGACTACCAGGTGAACGCATAACTTACCACGTGCCCGTAGCCAAACACGTCTTTAAATGACCAGTGGGGTCGAATCCGGGTGGCGGGGTGTGATAACTGCCTGAATGGAGGTGAAGCTTCACTTAATCTACTTTGAAGCAGAAAAAAAAATATGAAAAATTATTTTTTCAAAAATATGAAAATGAAAAAAAAGAATACATGGGGGCGTGCGGGACGCACTCGCTAAGCGGACCGGCACATTGAACGCGGGTCGGCGACTCCCCGCTTGCCAGGAGCCCTCCGAAAACGTGGACGGATCCTGCCGAGTAAGAAATGATACTCGGGAGGTGTTTACCCAGCTGCCGAGTATACCAGGTGATGTAGGACAGGTTCACTCACACACACACTCACACAGACACACCTATTCACTTGGGCCTTCTCCCTCATGCCCTGCTGACATCCATGCAGGCCCACATTGACCTTGTGACCTCTGGAGCTCCATGCATCTTGTTCTACACTCCCTGCCTAGTAAAACCCTTTCTCCCATGGGCCTGAGAGTACAGCTCATTTGAGACCATTTTGGAAAAGATTTTCTGTCATTTTTAAATGCCCACAAAAAATTTCACATTATACTGCTGTTTTGAATGTATAGCAAAACCAGGTAGTTTTGAGGTTGAATAGCTACTTGAGTTGCTTGGTTCTACTGAAATTACCAACAGGCATTGGTCCAGGGTGATCAGGCCTATAATTTGAGACCATTTGGGTAAAGATTAGAGCTTTCTTTCCTTTTTAAATCACTCCAGGCAATATGTAATACAAATCTGATTTGGTTGCAATGCTGGGAAGAACTACACCACAGTAGATCCACGTTGCCTTTCAACTTTTTTCAAATAGGTTAAATCCTTCCAAAATGTCATATGAGGTGCAGCAGGCTAGGAGAAAGGGGGGAGAGAGTGGCCAGCCTCCATAGGGGATATAGAAATACATTGCCTGCTGCCCTAACTTCAACTTGATGCCTATGTGGGTTTATATTGCCATATCAAACTGTCTTCTTTGTCAACCCATCAGGCCACTATAAGGATTACCTGTGTTGAGTTTAAGCTTCCTGGAGCAACCGGAAGTGGGAAGATTGACCCTAAACATGGTTTAGATGTATCCACCAGCAGATAGTGAAAACGCTACATTCAACCCTCTGTAAAAAGTTTAGTTTTTCACGGATTGACCTGAAACTCAGGATTCTGTAAGAGCTTGTCCCAATGAGGATATGTGTTTAATTACAGCTTCCTGTGACAACCGGAAGTGCCTTACATTGTGGTCATAGGTGCTGTTTCGAAGGGTTTAAAAGGTCACATCCTTCCAAAATGTCACATGTGTGATTAGGCAACCCTCATGAACCCGTACATATTAGAAAACCAGGTTTTTATCCGTTTGTTTTTTTATAAAGCTAGAAAAAAATATATAAAAAAAATAAAAAATATGAAGAAAATATGCATCACTAACTGTAAGTCGCTCTGGATAAGAGTGTCTGCTAAATGACTACCAAAAAAATATATATATATATTTTTTCATAAATATGAAAATGAAAAAAAAGACGACTACCAGGTGAACGCATAACTTACCACGTGCCCGTAGCCAAACACGTCTTTAAATGACCAGTGGGGTCGAATCCGGGTGGGGGGGTGTGATAACTGCCTGAATGGAGGTGAAGCTTCACTTAATCTACTTTGAAGCAGAAAAAAAAATATGAAAAATTATTTTTTCAAAAATATGAAAATGAAAAAAAAGAATACATGGGGGCGTGCGGGACGCACTCGCTAAGCGGACCGGCACATTGAACGCGGGTCGGCGACTCCCCGCTTGCCAGGAGCCCTCCGAAAACGTGGACGGATCCTGCCGAGTAAGAAATTATACTCGGGAGGTGTTTACCCAGCTGCCGAGTATACCAGGTGATGTAGGACAGGTTCACTCACACACACACTCACACAGACACACCTATTCACTTGGGCCTTCTCCCTCATGCCCTGCTGACATCCATGCAGGCCCACATTGACCTTGTGACCTCTGGAGCTCCATGCATCTTGTTCTACACTCCCTGCCTAGTAAAACCCTTTCTCCCATGGGCCTGAGAGTACAGCTCATTTGAGACCATTTTGGAAAAGATTTTCTGTCATTTTTAAATGCCCACAAAAAATGTCATATTATACTGCTGTTTTGAATGTATAGCAAAACCAGGTAGTTTTGAGGTTGAATAGCTACTTGAGTTGCTTGGTTCTACTGAAATTACCAACAGGCATTGGTCCAGGGTGATCAGGCCTATAATTTGAGACCATTTGGGTAAAGATTAGAGCTTTCTTTCCTTTTTAAATCACTCCAGGCAATATGTAATACAAATCTGATTTGGTTGCAATGCTGGGAAGAACTACACCACAGTAGATCCACGTTGCCTTTCAACTTTTTTCAAATAGGTTAAATCCTTCCAAAATGTCATATGAGGTGCAGCAGGCTAGGAGAAAGGGGGGAGAGAGTGGCCAGCCTCCACAGGGGATATAGAAATACATTGCCTGCTGCCCTAACTTCAACTTGATGCCTATGTGGGTTTATATTGCCATATCAAACTGTCTTCTTTGTCAACCCATCAGGCCACTATAAGGATTACCTGTGTTGAGTTTAAGCTTCCTGGAGCAACCGGAAGTGGGAAGATTGACCCTAAACATGGTTTAGATGTATCCACCAGCAGATAGTGAAAACGCTACATTCAACCCTCTGTAAAAAGTTTAGTTTTTCACGGATTGACCTGAAACTCAGGATTCTGTAAGAGCTTGTCCCAATGAGGATATGTGTTTAATTACAGCTTCCTGTGACAACCGGAAGTGCCTTACATTGTGGTCATAGGTGCTGTTTCGAAGGGTTTAAAAGGTCACATCCTTCCAAAATGTCACATGTGTGATTAGGCAACCCTCATGAACCCGTACATATTAGAAAACCAGGTTTTTATCCGTTTGTTTTTTTATAAAGCTAGAAAAAAATATATAAAAAAAAAAAAAATATGAAGAAAATATGCATCACTAACTGTAAGTCGCTCTGGATAAGAGTGTCTGCTAAATGACTACCAAAAAAATATATATATATATTTTTTCATAAATATGAAAATGAAAAAAAAGACGACTACCAGGTGAACGCATAACTTACCACGTGCCCGTAGCCAAACACGTCTTTAAATGACCAGTGGGGTCGAATCCGGGTGGCGGGGTGTGATAACTGCCTGAATGGAGGTGAAGCTTCACTTAATCTACTTTGAAGCAGAAAAAAAAATATGAAAAATTATTTTTTCAAAAATATGAAAATGAAAAAAAAGAATACATGGGGGCGTGCGGGACGCACTCGCTAAGCGGACCGGCACATTGAACGCGGGTCGGCGACTCCCCGCTTGCCAGGAGCCCTCCGAAAACGTGGACGGATCCTGCCGAGTAAGAAATGATACTCGGGAGGTGTTTACCCAGCTGCCGAGTATACCAGGTGATGTAGGACAGGTTCACTCACACACACACTCACACAGACACACCTATTCACTTGGGCCTTCTCCCTCATGCCCTGCTGACATCCATGCAGGCCCACATTGACCTTGTGACCTCTGGAGCTCCATGCATCTTGTTCTACACTCCCTGCCTAGTAAAACCCTTTCTCCCATGGGCCTGAGAGTACAGCTCATTTGAGACCATTTTGGAAAAGATTTTCTGTCATTTTTAAATGCCCACAAAAAATTTCACATTATACTGCTGTTTTGAATGTATAGCAAAACCAGGTAGTTTTGAGGTTGAATAGCTACTTGAGTTGCTTGGTTCTACTGAAATTACCAACAGGCATTGGTCCAGGGTGATCAGGCCTATAATTTGAGACCATTTGGGTAAAGATTAGAGCTTTCTTTCCTTTTTAAATCACTCCAGGCAATATGTAATACAAATCTGATTTGGTTGCAATGCTGGGAAGAACTACACCACAGTAGATCCACGTTGCCTTTCAACTTTTTTCAAATAGGTTAAATCCTTCCAAAATGTCATATGAGGTGCAGCAGGCTAGGAGAAAGGGGGGAGAGAGTGGCCAGCCTCCACAGGGGATATAGAAATACATTGCCTGCTGCCCTAACTTCAACTTGATGCCTATGTGGGTTTATATTGCCATATCAAACTGTCTTCTTTGTCAACCCATCAGGCCACTATAAGGATTACCTGTGTTGAGTTTAAGCTTCCTGGAGCAACCGGAAGTGGGAAGATTGACCCTAAACATGGTTTAGATGTATCCACCAGCAGATAGTGAAAACGCTACATTCAACCCTCTGTAAAAAGTTTAGTTTTTCACGGATTGACCTGAAACTCAGGATTCTGTAAGAGCTTGTCCCAATGAGGATATGTGTTTAATTACAGCTTCCTGTGACAACCGGAAGTGCCTTACATTGTGGTCATAGGTGCTGTTTCGAAGGGTTTAAAAGGTCACATCCTTCCAAAATGTCACATGTGTGATTAGGCAACCCTCATGAACCCGTACATATTAGAAAACCAGGTTTTTATCCGTTTGTTTTTTTATAAAGCTAGAAAAATATATATATAAAATAAATATATATATTTGAAGAAAATATGCATCACTAACTGTAAGTCGCTCTGGATAAGAGTGTCTGCTAAATGACTACCAAAAAAATAAAAAATATTTTTTTCTCATAAATATGAAAATGAAAAAAAAGACGACTACCAGGTGAACGCATAACTTACCACGTGCCCGTAGCCAAACACGTCTTTAAATGACCAGTGGGGTCGAATCCGGGTGGGGGGGGTGTGATAACTGCCTGAATGGAGGTGAAGCTTCACTTAATCTACTTTGAAGCAGAAAAAAAAATATGAAAAATTATTTTTTCAAAAATATGAAAATGAAAAAAAAGAATACATGGGGGCGTGCGGGACGCACTCGCTAAGCGGACCGGCACATTGAACGCGGGTCGGCGACTCCCCGCTTGCCAGGAGCCCTCCGAAAACGTGGACGGATCCTGCCGAGTAAGAAATGATACTCGGGAGGTGTTTACCCAGCTGCCGAGTATACCAGGTGATGTAGGACAGGTTCACTCACACACACACTCACACAGACACACCTATTCACTTGGGCCTTCTCCCTCATGCCCTGCTGACATCCATGCAGGCCCACATTGACCTTGTGACCTCTGGAGCTCCATGCATCTTGTTCTACACTCCCTGCCTAGTAAAACCCTTTCTCCCATGGGCCTGAGAGTACAGCTCATTTGAGACCATTTTGGAAAAGATTTTCTGTCATTTTTAAATGCCCACAAAAAATTTCACATTATACTGCTGTTTTGAATGTATAGCAAAACCAGGTAGTTTTGAGGTTGAATAGCTACTTGAGTTGCTTGGTTCTACTGAAATTACCAACAGGCATTGGTCCAGGGTGATCAGGCCTATAATTTGAGACCATTTGGGTAAAGATTAGAGCTTTCTTTCCTTTTTAAATCACTCCAGGCAATATGTAATACAAATCTGATTTGGTTGCAATGCTGGGAAGAACTACACCACAGTAGATCCACGTTGCCTTTCAACTTTTTTCAAATAGGTTAAATCCTTCCAAAATGTCATATGAGGTGCAGCAGGCTAGGAGAAAGGGGGGAGAGAGTGGCCAGCCTCCACAGGGGATATAGAAATACATTGCCTGCTGCCCTAACTTCAACTTGATGCCTATGTGGGTTTATATTGCCATATCAAACTGTCTTCTTTGTCAACCCATCAGGCCACTATAAGGATTACCTGTGTTGAGTTTAAGCTTCCTGGAGCAACCGGAAGTGGGAAGATTGACCCTAAACATGGTTTAGATGTATCCACCAGCAGATAGTGAAAACGCTACATTCAACCCTCTGTAAAAAGTTTAGTTTTTCACGGATTGACCTGAAACTCAGGATTCTGTAAGAGCTTGTCCCAATGAGGATATGTGTTTAATTACAGCTTCCTGTGACAACCGGAAGTGCCTTACATTGTGGTCATAGGTGCTGTTTCGAAGGGTTTAAAAGGTCACATCCTTCCAAAATGTCACATGTGTGATTAGGCAACCCTCATGAACCCGTACATATTAGAAAACCAGGTTTTTATCCGTTTGTTTTTTTATAAAGCTAGAAAAAAATATATAAAAAAAATAAAAAATATGAAGAAAATATGCATCACTAACTGTAAGTCGCTCTGGATAAGAGTGTCTGCTAAATGACTACCAAAAAAATATATATATATATTTTTTCATAAATATGAAAATGAAAAAAAAGACGACTACCAGGTGAACGCATAACTTACCACGTGCCCGTAGCCAAACACGTCTTTAAATGACCAGTGGGGTCGAATCCGGGTGGGGGGGTGTGATAACTGCCTGAATGGAGGTGAAGCTTCACTTAATCTACTTTGAAGCAGAAAAAAAAATATGAAAAATTATTTTTTCAAAAATATGAAAATGAAAAAAAAGAATACATGGGGGCGTGCGGGACGCACTCGCTAAGCGGACCGGCACATTGAACGCGGGTCGGCGACTCCCCGCTTGCCAGGAGCCCTCCGAAAACGTGGACGGATCCTGCCGAGTAAGAAATTATACTCGGGAGGTGTTTACCCAGCTGCCGAGTATACCAGGTGATGTAGGACAGGTTCACTCACACACACACTCACACAGACACACCTATTCACTTGGGCCTTCTCCCTCATGCCCTGCTGACATCCATGCAGGCCCACATTGACCTTGTGACCTCTGGAGCTCCATGCATCTTGTTCTACACTCCCTGCCTAGTAAAACCCTTTCTCCCATGGGCCTGAGAGTACAGCTCATTTGAGACCATTTTGGAAAAGATTTTCTGTCATTTTTAAATGCCCACAAAAAATGTCATATTATACTGCTGTTTTGAATGTATAGCAAAACCAGGTAGTTTTGAGGTTGAATAGCTACTTGAGTTGCTTGGTTCTACTGAAATTACCAACAGGCATTGGTCCAGGGTGATCAGGCCTATAATTTGAGACCATTTGGGTAAAGATTAGAGCTTTCTTTCCTTTTTAAATCACTCCAGGCAATATGTAATACAAATCTGATTTGGTTGCAATGCTGGGAAGAACTACACCACAGTAGATCCACGTTGCCTTTCAACTTTTTTCAAATAGGTTAAATCCTTCCAAAATGTCATATGAGGTGCAGCAGGCTAGGAGAAAGGGGGGAGAGAGTGGCCAGCCTCCACAGGGGATATAGAAATACATTGCCTGCTGCCCTAACTTCAACTTGATGCCTATGTGGGTTTATATTGCCATATCAAACTGTCTTCTTTGTCAACCCATCAGGCCACTATAAGGATTACCTGTGTTGAGTTTAAGCTTCCTGGAGCAACCGGAAGTGGGAAGATTGACCCTAAACATGGTTTAGATGTATCCACCAGCAGATAGTGAAAACGCTACATTCAACCCTCTGTAAAAAGTTTAGTTTTTCACGGATTGACCTGAAACTCAGGATTCTGTAAGAGCTTGTCCCAATGAGGATATGTGTTTAATTACAGCTTCCTGTGACAACCGGAAGTGCCTTACATTGTGGTCATAGGTGCTGTTTCGAAGGGTTTAAAAGGTCACATCCTTCCAAAATGTCACATGTGTGATTAGGCAACCCTCATGAACCCGTACATATTAGAAAACCAGGTTTTTATCCGTTTGTTTTTTTATAAAGCTAGAAAAAAATATATAAAAAAAAAAAAAATATGAAGAAAATATGCATCACTAACTGTAAGTCGCTCTGGATAAGAGTGTCTGCTAAATGACTACCAAAAAAATATATATATATATTTTTTCATAAATATGAAAATGAAAAAAAAGACGACTACCAGGTGAACGCATAACTTACCACGTGCCCGTAGCCAAACACGTCTTTAAATGACCAGTGGGGTCGAATCCGGGTGGCGGGGTGTGATAACTGCCTGAATGGAGGTGAAGCTTCACTTAATCTACTTTGAAGCAGAAAAAAAAATATGAAAAATTATTTTTTCAAAAATATGAAAATGAAAAAAAAGAATACATGGGGGCGTGCGGGACGCACTCGCTAAGCGGACCGGCACATTGAACGCGGGTCGGCGACTCCCCGCTTGCCAGGAGCCCTCCGAAAACGTGGACGGATCCTGCCGAGTAAGAAATGATACTCGGGAGGTGTTTACCCAGCTGCCGAGTATACCAGGTGATGTAGGACAGGTTCACTCACACACACACTCACACAGACACACCTATTCACTTGGGCCTTCTCCCTCATGCCCTGCTGACATCCATGCAGGCCCACATTGACCTTGTGACCTCTGGAGCTCCATGCATCTTGTTCTACACTCCCTGCCTAGTAAAACCCTTTCTCCCATGGGCCTGAGAGTACAGCTCATTTGAGACCATTTTGGAAAAGATTTTCTGTCATTTTTAAATGCCCACAAAAAATTTCACATTATACTGCTGTTTTGAATGTATAGCAAAACCAGGTAGTTTTGAGGTTGAATAGCTACTTGAGTTGCTTGGTTCTACTGAAATTACCAACAGGCATTGGTCCAGGGTGATCAGGCCTATAATTTGAGACCATTTGGGTAAAGATTAGAGCTTTCTTTCCTTTTTAAATCACTCCAGGCAATATGTAATACAAATCTGATTTGGTTGCAATGCTGGGAAGAACTACACCACAGTAGATCCACGTTGCCTTTCAACTTTTTTCAAATAGGTTAAATCCTTCCAAAATGTCATATGAGGTGCAGCAGGCTAGGAGAAAGGGGGGAGAGAGTGGCCAGCCTCCACAGGGGATATAGAAATACATTGCCTGCTGCCCTAACTTCAACTTGATGCCTATGTGGGTTTATATTGCCATATCAAACTGTCTTCTTTGTCAACCCATCAGGCCACTATAAGGATTACCTGTGTTGAGTTTAAGCTTCCTGGAGCAACCGGAAGTGGGAAGATTGACCCTAAACATGGTTTAGATGTATCCACCAGCAGATAGTGAAAACGCTACATTCAACCCTCTGTAAAAAGTTTAGTTTTTCACGGATTGACCTGAAACTCAGGATTCTGTAAGAGCTTGTCCCAATGAGGATATGTGTTTAATTACAGCTTCCTGTGACAACCGGAAGTGCCTTACATTGTGGTCATAGGTGCTGTTTCGAAGGGTTTAAAAGGTCACATCCTTCCAAAATGTCACATGTGTGATTAGGCAACCCTCATGAACCCGTACATATTAGAAAACCAGGTTTTTATCCGTTTGTTTTTTTATAAAGCTAGAAAAATATATATATAAAATAAATATATATATTTGAAGAAAATATGCATCACTAACTGTAAGTCGCTCTGGATAAGAGTGTCTGCTAAATGACTACCAAAAAAATAAAAAATATTTTTTTCTCATAAATATGAAAATGAAAAAAAAGACGACTACCAGGTGAACGCATAACTTACCACGTGCCCGTAGCCAAACACGTCTTTAAATGACCAGTGGGGTCGAATCCGGGTGGGGGGGGTGTGATAACTGCCTGAATGGAGGTGAAGCTTCACTTAATCTACTTTGAAGCAGAAAAAAAAATATGAAAAATTATTTTTTCAAAAATATGAAAATGAAAAAAAAGAATACATGGGGGCGTGCGGGACGCACTCGCTAAGCGGACCGGCACATTGAACGCGGGTCGGCGACTCCCCGCTTGCCAGGAGCCCTCCGAAAACGTGGACGGATCCTGCCGAGTAAGAAATGATACTCGGGAGGTGTTTACCCAGCTGCCGAGTATACCAGGTGATGTAGGACAGGTTCACTCACACACACACTCACACAGACACACCTATTCACTTGGGCCTTCTCCCTCATGCCCTGCTGACATCCATGCAGGCCCACATTGACCTTGTGACCTCTGGAGCTCCATGCATCTTGTTCTACACTCCCTGCCTAGTAAAACCCTTTCTCCCATGGGCCTGAGAGTACAGCTCATTTGAGACCATTTTGGAAAAGATTTTCTGTCATTTTTAAATGCCCACAAAAAATTTCACATTATACTGCTGTTTTGAATGTATAGCAAAACCAGGTAGTTTTGAGGTTGAATAGCTACTTGAGTTGCTTGGTTCTACTGAAATTACCAACAGGCATTGGTCCAGGGTGATCAGGCCTATAATTTGAGACCATTTGGGTAAAGATTAGAGCTTTCTTTCCTTTTTAAATCACTCCAGGCAATATGTAATACAAATCTGATTTGGTTGCAATGCTGGGAAGAACTACACCACAGTAGATCCACGTTGCCTTTCAACTTTTTTCAAATAGGTTAAATCCTTCCAAAATGTCATATGAGGTGCAGCAGGCTAGGAGAAAGGGGGGAGAGAGTGGCCAGCCTCCACAGGGGATATAGAAATACATTGCCTGCTGCCCTAACTTCAACTTGATGCCTATGTGGGTTTATATTGCCATATCAAACTGTCTTCTTTGTCAACCCATCAGGCCACTATAAGGATTACCTGTGTTGAGTTTAAGCTTCCTGGAGCAACCGGAAGTGGGAAGATTGACCCTAAACATGGTTTAGATGTATCCACCAGCAGATAGTGAAAACGCTACATTCAACCCTCTGTAAAAAGTTTAGTTTTTCACGGATTGACCTGAAACTCAGGATTCTGTAAGAGCTTGTCCCAATGAGGATATGTGTTTAATTACAGCTTCCTGTGACAACCGGAAGTGCCTTACATTGTGGTCATAGGTGCTGTTTCGAAGGGTTTAAAAGGTCACATCCTTCCAAAATGTCACATGTGTGATTAGGCAACCCTCATGAACCCGTACATATTAGAAAACCAGGTTTTTATCCGTTTGTTTTTTTATAAAGCTAGAAAAAAATATATAAAAAAAATAAAAAATATGAAGAAAATATGCATCACTAACTGTAAGTCGCTCTGGATAAGAGTGTCTGCTAAATGACTACCAAAAAAATATATATATATATTTTTTCATAAATATGAAAATGAAAAAAAAGACGACTACCAGGTGAACGCATAACTTACCACGTGCCCGTAGCCAAACACGTCTTTAAATGACCAGTGGGGTCGAATCCGGGTGGGGGGGTGTGATAACTGCCTGAATGGAGGTGAAGCTTCACTTAATCTACTTTGAAGCAGAAAACAAAAATATGAAAAATTATTTTTTCAAAAATATGAAAATGAAAAAAAAGAATACATGGGGGCGTGCGGGACGCACTCGCTAAGCGGACCGGCACATTGAACGCGGGTCGGCGACTCCCCGCTTGCCAGGAGCCCTCCGAAAACGTGGACGGATCCTGCCGAGTAAGAAATGATACTCGGGAGGTGTTTACCCAGCTGCCGAGTATACCAGGTGATGTAGGACAGGTTCACTCACACACACACTCACACAGACACACCTATTCACTTGGGCCTTCTCCCTCATGCCCTGCTGACATCCATGCAGGCCCACATTGACCTTGTGACCTCTGGAGCTCCATGCATCTTGTTCTACACTCCCTGCCTAGTAAAACCCTTTCTCCCATGGGCCTGAGAGTACAGCTCATTTGAGACCATTTTGGAAAAGATTTTCTGTCATTTTTAAATGCCCACAAAAAATTTCACATTATACTGCTGTTTTGAATGTATAGCAAAACCAGGTAGTTTTGAGGTTGAATAGCTACTTGAGTTGCTTGGTTCTACTGAAATTACCAACAGGCATTGGTCCAGGGTGATCAGGCCTATAATTTGAGACCATTTGGGTAAAGATTAGAGCTTTCTTTCCTTTTTAAATCACTCCAGGCAATATGTAATACAAATCTGATTTGGTTGCAATGCTGGGAAGAACTACACCACAGTAGATCCACGTTGCCTTTCAACTTTTTTCAAATAGGTTAAATCCTTCCAAAATGTCATATGAGGTGCAGCAGGCTAGGAGAAAGGGGGGAGAGAGTGGCCAGCCTCCACAGGGGATATAGAAATACATTGCCTGCTGCCCTAACTTCAACTTGATGCCTATGTGGGTTTATATTGCCATATCAAACTGTCTTCTTTGTCAACCCATCAGGCCACTATAAGGATTACCTGTGTTGAGTTTAAGCTTCCTGGAGCAACCGGAAGTGGGAAGATTGACCCTAAACATGGTTTAGATGTATCCACCAGCAGATAGTGAAAACGCTACATTCAACCCTCTGTAAAAAGTTTAGTTTTTCACGGATTGACCTGAAACTCAGGATTCTGTAAGAGCTTGTCCCAATGAGGATATGTGTTTAATTACAGCTTCCTGTGACAACCGGAAGTGCCTTACATTGTGGTCATAGGTGCTGTTTCGAAGGGTTTAAAAGGTCACATCCTTCCAAAATGTCACATGTGTGATTAGGCAACCCTCATGAACCCGTACATATTAGAAAACCAGGTTTTTATCCGTTTGTTTTTTTATAAAGCTAGAAAAATATATATATAAAATAAATATATATATTTGAAGAAAATATGCATCACTAACTGTAAGTCGCTCTGGATAAGAGTGTCTGCTAAATGACTACCAAAAAAATAAAAAATATTTTTTTCTCATAAATATGAAAATGAAAAAAAAGACGACTACCAGGTGAACGCATAACTTACCACGTGCCCGTAGCCAAACACGTCTTTAAATGACCAGTGGGGTCGAATCCGGGTGGGGGGGGTGTGATAACTGCCTGAATGGAGGTGAAGCTTCACTTAATCTACTTTGAAGCAGAAAAAAAAATATGAAAAATTATTTTTTCAAAAATATGAAAATGAAAAAAAAGAATACATGGGGGCGTGCGGGACGCACTCGCTAAGCGGACCGGCACATTGAACGCGGGTCGGCGACTCCCCGCTTGCCAGGAGCCCTCCGAAAACGTGGACGGATCCTGCCGAGTAAGAAATGATACTCGGGAGGTGTTTACCCAGCTGCCGAGTATACCAGGTGATGTAGGACAGGTTCACTCACACACACACTCACACAGACACACCTATTCACTTGGGCCTTCTCCCTCATGCCCTGCTGACATCCATGCAGGCCCACATTGACCTTGTGACCTCTGGAGCTCCATGCATCTTGTTCTACACTCCCTGCCTAGTAAAACCCTTTCTCCCATGGGCCTGAGAGTACAGCTCATTTGAGACCATTTTGGAAAAGATTTTCTGTCATTTTTAAATGCCCACAAAAAATTTCACATTATACTGCTGTTTTGAATGTATAGCAAAACCAGGTAGTTTTGAGGTTGAATAGCTACTTGAGTTGCTTGGTTCTACTGAAATTACCAACAGGCATTGGTCCAGGGTGATCAGGCCTATAATTTGAGACCATTTGGGTAAAGATTAGAGCTTTCTTTCCTTTTTAAATCACTCCAGGCAATATGTAATACAAATCTGATTTGGTTGCAATGCTGGGAAGAACTACACCACAGTAGATCCACGTTGCCTTTCAACTTTTTTCAAATAGGTTAAATCCTTCCAAAATGTCATATGAGGTGCAGCAGGCTAGGAGAAAGGGGGGAGAGAGTGGCCAGCCTCCACAGGGGATATAGAAATACATTGCCTGCTGCCCTAACTTCAACTTGATGCCTATGTGGGTTTATATTGCCATATCAAACTGTCTTCTTTGTCAACCCATCAGGCCACTATAAGGATTACCTGTGTTGAGTTTAAGCTTCCTGGAGCAACCGGAAGTGGGAAGATTGACCCTAAACATGGTTTAGATGTATCCACCAGCAGATAGTGAAAACGCTACATTCAACCCTCTGTAAAAAGTTTAGTTTTTCACGGATTGACCTGAAACTCAGGATTCTGTAAGAGCTTGTCCCAATGAGGATATGTGTTTAATTACAGCTTCCTGTGACAACCGGAAGTGCCTTACATTGTGGTCATAGGTGCTGTTTCGAAGGGTTTAAAAGGTCACATCCTTCCAAAATGTCACATGTGTGATTAGGCAACCCTCATGAACCCGTACATATTAGAAAACCAGGTTTTTATCCGTTTGTTTTTTTATAAAGCTAGAAAAAAATATATTAAAAAAATAAAAAATATGAAGAAAATATGCATCACTAACTGTAAGTCGCTCTGGATAAGAGTGTCTGCTAAATGACTACCAAAAAAATATATATATATATTTTTTCATAAATATGAAAATGAAAAAAAAGACGACTACCAGGTGAACGCATAACTTACCACGTGCCCGTAGCCAAACACGTCTTTAAATGACCAGTGGGGTCGAATCCGGGTGGGGGGGTGTGATAACTGCCTGAATGGAGGTGAAGCTTCACTTAATCTACTTTGAAGCAGAAAAAAAAATATGAAAAATTATTTTTTCAAAAATATGAAAATGAAAAAAAAGAATACATGGGGGCGTGCGGGACGCACTCGCTAAGCGGACCGGCACATTGAACGCGGGTCGGCGACTCCCCGCTTGCCAGGAGCCCTCCGAAAACGTGGACGGATCCTGCCGAGTAAGAAATTATACTCGGGAGGTGTTTACCCAGCTGCCGAGTATACCAGGTGATGTAGGACAGGTTCACTCACACACACACTCACACAGACACACCTATTCACTTGGGCCTTCTCCCTCATGCCCTGCTGACATCCATGCAGGCCCACATTGACCTTGTGACCTCTGGAGCTCCATGCATCTTGTTCTACACTCCCTGCCTAGTAAAACCCTTTCTCCCATGGGCCTGAGAGTACAGCTCATTTGAGACCATTTTGGAAAAGATTTTCTGTCATTTTTAAATGCCCACAAAAAATGTCATATTATACTGCTGTTTTGAATGTATAGCAAAACCAGGTAGTTTTGAGGTTGAATAGCTACTTGAGTTGCTTGGTTCTACTGAAATTACCAACAGGCATTGGTCCAGGGTGATCAGGCCTATAATTTGAGACCATTTGGGTAAAGATTAGAGCTTTCTTTCCTTTTTAAATCACTCCAGGCAATATGTAATACAAATCTGATTTGGTTGCAATGCTGGGAAGAACTACACCACAGTAGATCCACGTTGCCTTTCAACTTTTTTCAAATAGGTTAAATCCTTCCAAAATGTCATATGAGGTGCAGCAGGCTAGGAGAAAGGGGGGAGAGAGTGGCCAGCCTCCACAGGGGATATAGAAATACATTGCCTGCTGCCCTAACTTCAACTTGATGCCTATGTGGGTTTATATTGCCATATCAAACTGTCTTCTTTGTCAACCCATCAGGCCACTATAAGGATTACCTGTGTTGAGTTTAAGCTTCCTGGAGCAACCGGAAGTGGGAAGATTGACCCTAAACATGGTTTAGATGTATCCACCAGCAGATAGTGAAAACGCTACATTCAACCCTCTGTAAAAAGTTTAGTTTTTCACGGATTGACCTGAAACTCAGGATTCTGTAAGAGCTTGTCCCAATGAGGATATGTGTTTAATTACAGCTTCCTGTGACAACCGGAAGTGCCTTACATTGTGGTCATAGGTGCTGTTTCGAAGGGTTTAAAAGGTCACATCCTTCCAAAATGTCACATGTGTGATTAGGCAACCCTCATGAACCCGTACATATTAGAAAACCAGGTTTTTATCCGTTTGTTTTTTTATAAAGCTAGAAAAATATATATATAAAATAAATATATATATTTGAAGAAAATATGCATCACTAACTGTAAGTCGCTCTGGATAAGAGTGTCTGCTAAATGACTACCAAAAAAATAAAAAATATTTTTTTCTCATAAATATGAAAATGAAAAAAAAGACGACTACCAGGTGAACGCATAACTTACCACGTGCCCGTAGCCAAACACGTCTTTAAATGACCAGTGGGGTCGAATCCGGGTGGGGGGGGGTGTGATAACTGCCTGAATGGAGGTGAAGCTTCACTTAATCTACTTTGAAGCAGAAAAAAAAATATGAAAAATTATTTTTTCAAAAATATGAAAATGAAAAAAAAGAATACATGGGGGCGTGCGGGACGCACTCGCTAAGCGGACCGGCACATTGAACGCGGGTCGGCGACTCCCCGCTTGCCAGGAGCCCTCCGAAAACGTGGACGGATCCTGCCGAGTAAGAAATGATACTCGGGAGGTGTTTACCCAGCTGCCGAGTATACCAGGTGATGTAGGACAGGTTCACTCACACACACACTCACACAGACACACCTATTCACTTGGGCCTTCTCCCTCATGCCCTGCTGACATCCATGCAGGCCCACATTGACCTTGTGACCTCTGGAGCTCCATGCATCTTGTTCTACACTCCCTGCCTAGTAAAACCCTTTCTCCCATGGGCCTGAGAGTACAGCTCATTTGAGACCATTTTGGAAAAGATTTTCTGTCATTTTTAAATGCCCACAAAAAATTTCACATTATACTGCTGTTTTGAATGTATAGCAAAACCAGGTAGTTTTGAGGTTGAATAGCTACTTGAGTTGCTTGGTTCTACTGAAATTACCAACAGGCATTGGTCCAGGGTGATCAGGCCTATAATTTGAGACCATTTGGGTAAAGATTAGAGCTTTCTTTCCTTTTTAAATCACTCCAGGCAATATGTAATACAAATCTGATTTGGTTGCAATGCTGGGAAGAACTACACCACAGTAGATCCACGTTGCCTTTCAACTTTTTTCAAATAGGTTAAATCCTTCCAAAATGTCATATGAGGTGCAGCAGGCTAGGAGAAAGGGGGGAGAGAGTGGCCAGCCTCCACAGGGGATATAGAAATACATTGCCTGCTGCCCTAACTTCAACTTGATGCCTATGTGGGTTTATATTGCCATATCAAACTGTCTTCTTTGTCAACCCATCAGGCCACTATAAGGATTACCTGTGTTGAGTTTAAGCTTCCTGGAGCAACCGGAAGTGGGAAGATTGACCCTAAAAATGGTTTAGATGTATCCACCAGCAGATAGTGAAAACGCTACATTCAACCCTCTGTAAAAAGTTTAGTTTTTCACGGATTGACCTGAAACTCAGGATTCTGTAAGAGCTTGTCCCAATGAGGATATGTGTTTAATTACAGCTTCCTGTGACAACCGGAAGTGCCTTACATTGTGGTCATAGGTGCTGTTTCGAAGGGTTTAAAAGGTCACATCCTTCCAAAATGTCACATGTGTGATTAGGCAACCCTCATGAACCCGTACATATTAGAAAACCAGGTTTTTATCCGTTTGTTTTTTTATAAAGCTAGAAAAAAATATATAAAAAAAAAAAATAATATGAAGAAAATATGCATCACTAACTGTAAGTCGCTCTGGATAAGAGTGTCTGCTAAATGACTACCAAAAAAATATATATATATATTTTTTCATAAATATGAAAATGAAAAAAAAGACGACTACCAGGTGAACGCATAACTTACCACGTGCCCGTAGCCAAACACGTCTTTAAATGACCAGTGGGGTCGAATCCGGGTGGCGGGGTGTGATAACTGCCTGAATGGAGGTGAAGCTTCACTTAATCTACTTTGAAGCAGAAAAAAAAATATGAAAAATTATTTTTTCAAAAATATGAAAATGAAAAAAAAGAATACATGGGGGCGTGCGGGACGCACTCGCTAAGCGGACCGGCACATTGAACGCGGGTCGGCGACTCCCCGCTTGCCAGGAGCCCTCCGAAAACGTGGACGGATCCTGCCGAGTAAGAAATGATACTCGGGAGGTGTTTACCCAGCTGCCGAGTATACCAGGTGATGTAGGACAGGTTCACTCACACACACACTCACACAGACACACCTATTCACTTGGGCCTTCTCCCTCATGGCCTGCTGACATCCATGCAGGCCCACATTGACCTTGTGACCTCTGGAGCTCCATGCATCTTGTTCTACACTCCCTGCCTAGTAAAACCCTTTCTCCCATGGGCCTGAGAGTACAGCTCATTTGAGACCATTTTGGAAAAGATTTTCTGTCATTTTTAAATGCCCACAAAAAATTTCACATTATACTGCTGTTTTGAATGTATAGCAAAACCAGGTAGTTTTGAGGTTGAATAGCTACTTGAGTTGCTTGGTTCTACTGAAATTACCAACAGGCATTGGTCCAGGGTGATCAGGCCTATAATTTGAGACCATTTGGGTAAAGATTAGAGCTTTCTTTCCTTTTTAAATCACTCCAGGCAATATGTAATACAAATCTGATTTGGTTGCAATGCTGGGAAGAACTACACCACAGTAGATCCACGTTGCCTTTCAACTTTTTTCAAATAGGTTAAATCCTTCCAAAATGTCATATGAGGTGCAGCAGGCTAGGAGAAAGGGGGGAGAGAGTGGCCAGCCTCCACAGGGGATATAGAAATACATTGCCTGCTGCCCTAACTTCAACTTGATGCCTATGTGGGTTTATATTGCCATATCAAACTGTCTTCTTTGTCAACCCATCAGGCCACTATAAGGATTACCTGTGTTGAGTTTAAGCTTCCTGGAGCAACCGGAAGTGGGAAGATTGACCCTAAAAATGGTTTAGATGTATCCACCAGCAGATAGTGAAAACGCTACATTCAACCCTCTGTAAAAAGTTTAGTTTTTCACGGATTGACCTGAAACTCAGGATTCTGTAAGAGCTTGTCCCAATGAGGATATGTGTTTAATTACAGCTTCCTGTGACAACCGGAAGTGCCTTACATTGTGGTCATAGGTGCTGTTTCGAAGGGTTTAAAAGGTCACATCCTTCCAAAATGTCACATGTGTGATTAGGCAACCCTCATGAACCCGTACATATTAGAAAACCAGGTTTTTATCCGTTTGTTTTTTTATAAAGCTAGAAAAAAATATATAAAAAAAAAAAATAATATGAAGAAAATATGCATCACTAACTGTAAGTCGCTCTGGATAAGAGTGTCTGCTAAATGACTACCAAAAAAATATATATATATATTTTTTCATAAATATGAAAATGAAAAAAAAGACGACTACCAGGTGAACGCATAACTTACCACGTGCCCGTAGCCAAACACGTCTTTAAATGACCAGTGGGGTCGAATCCGGGTGGCGGGGTGTGATAACTGCCTGAATGGAGGTGAAGCTTCACTTAATCTACTTTGAAGCAGAAAAAAAAATATGAAAAATTATTTTTTCAAAAATATGAAAATGAAAAAAAAGAATACATGGGGGCGTGCGGGACGCACTCGCTAAGCGGACCGGCACATTGAACGCGGGTCGGCGACTCCCCGCTTGCCAGGAGCCCTCCGAAAACGTGGACGGATCCTGCCGAGTAAGAAATGATACTCGGGAGGTGTTTACCCAGCTGCCGAGTATACCAGGTGATGTAGGACAGGTTCACTCACACACACACTCACACAGACACACCTATTCACTTGGGCCTTCTCCCTCATGGCCTGCTGACATCCATGCAGGCCCACATTGACCTTGTGACCTCTGGAGCTCCATGCATCTTGTTCTACACTCCCTGCCTAGTAAAACCCTTTCTCCCATGGGCCTGAGAGTACAGCTCATTTGAGACCATTTTGGAAAAGATTTTCTGTCATTTTTAAATGCCCACAAAAAATTTCACATTATACTGCTGTTTTGAATGTATAGCAAAACCAGGTAGTTTTGAGGTTGAATAGCTACTTGAGTTGCTTGGTTCTACTGAAATTACCAACAGGCATTGGTCCAGGGTGATCAGGCCTATAATTTGAGACCATTTGGGTAAAGATTAGAGCTTTCTTTCCTTTTTAAATCACTCCAGGCAATATGTAATACAAATCTGATTTGGTTGCAATGCTGGGAAGAACTACACCACAGTAGATCCACGTTGCCTTTCAACTTTTTTCAAATAGGTTAAATCCTTCCAAAATGTCATATGAGGTGCAGCAGGCTAGGAGAAAGGGGGGAGAGAGTGGCCAGCCTCCACAGGGGATATAGAAATACATTGCCTGCTGCCCTAACTTCAACTTGATGCCTATGTGGGTTTATATTGCCATATCAAACTGTCTTCTTTGTCAACCCATCAGGCCACTATAAGGATTACCTGTGTTGAGTTTAAGCTTCCTGGAGCAACCGGAAGTGGGAAGATTGACCCTAAAAATGGTTTAGATGTATCCACCAGCAGATAGTGAAAACGCTACATTCAACCCTCTGTAAAAAGTTTAGTTTTTCACGGATTGACCTGAAACTCAGGATTCTGTAAGAGCTTGTCCCAATGAGGATATGTGTTTAATTACAGCTTCCTGTGACAACCGGAAGTGCCTTACATTGTGGTCATAGGTGCTGTTTCGAAGGGTTTAAAAGGTCACATCCTTCCAAAATGTCACATGTGTGATTAGGCAACCCTCATGAACCCGTACATATTAGAAAACCAGGTTTTTATCCGTTTGTTTTTTTATAAAGCTAGAAAAAAATATATAAAAAAAAAAAATAATATGAAGAAAATATGCATCACTAACTGTAAGTCGCTCTGGATAAGAGTGTCTGCTAAATGACTACCAAAAAAATATATATATATATATTTTCATAAATATGAAAATGAAAAAAAAGACGACTACCAGGTGAACGCATAACTTACCACGTGCCCGTAGCCAAACACGTCTTTAAATGACCAGTGGGGTCGAATCCGGGTGGCGGGGTGTGATAACTGCCTGAATGGAGGTGAAGCTTCACTTAATCTACTTTGAAGCAGAAAAAAAAATATGAAAAATTATTTTTTCAAAAATATGAAAATGAAAAAAAAGAATACATGGGGGCGTGCGGGACGCACTCGCTAAGCGGACCGGCACATTGAACGCGGGTCGGCGACTCCCCGCTTGCCAGGAGCCCTCCGAAAACGTGGACGGATCCTGCCGAGTAAGAAATGATACTCGGGAGGTGTTTACCCAGCTGCCGAGTATACCAGGTGATGTAGGACAGGTTCACTCACACACACACTCACACAGACACACCTATTCACTTGGGCCTTCTCCCTCATGGCCTGCTGACATCCATGCAGGCCCACATTGACCTTGTGACCTCTGGAGCTCCATGCATCTTGTTCTACACTCCCTGCCTAGTAAAACCCTTTCTCCCATGGGCCTGAGAGTACAGCTCATTTGAGACCATTTTGGAAAAGATTTTCTGTCATTTTTAAATGCCCACAAAAAATTTCACATTATACTGCTGTTTTGAATGTATAGCAAAACCAGGTAGTTTTGAGGTTGAATAGCTACTTGAGTTGCTTGGTTCTACTGAAATTACCAACAGGCATTGGTCCAGGGTGATCAGGCCTATAATTTGAGACCATTTGGGTAAAGATTAGAGCTTTCTTTCCTTTTTAAATCACTCCAGGCAATATGTAATACAAATCTGATTTGGTTGCAATGCTGGGAAGAACTACACCACAGTAGATCCACGTTGCCTTTCAACTTTTTTCAAATAGGTTAAATCCTTCCAAAATGTCATATGAGGTGCAGCAGGCTAGGAGAAAGGGGGGAGAGAGTGGCCAGCCTCCACAGGGGATATAGAAATACATTGCCTGCTGCCCTAACTTCAACTTGATGCCTATGTGGGTTTATATTGCCATATCAAACTGTCTTCTTTGTCAACCCATCAGGCCACTATAAGGATTACCTGTGTTGAGTTTAAGCTTCCTGGAGCAACCGGAAGTGGGAAGATTGACCCTAAACATGGTTTAGATGTATCCACCAGCAGATAGTGAAAACGCTACATTCAACCCTCTGTAAAAAGTTTAGTTTTTCACGGATTGACCTGAAACTCAGGATTCTGTAAGAGCTTGTCCCAATGAGGATATGTGTTTAATTACAGCTTCCTGTGACAACCGGAAGTGCCTTACATTGTGGTCATAGGTGCTGTTTCGAAGGGTTTAAAAGGTCACATCCTTCCAAAATGTCACATGTGTGATTAGGCAACCCTCATGAACCCGTACATATTAGAAAACCAGGTTTTTATCCGTTTGTTTTTTTATAAAGCTAGAAAAAAATATATAAAAAAAATAAAAAATATGAAGAAAATATGCATCACTAACTGTAAGTCGCTCTGGATAAGAGTGTCTGCTAAATGACTACCAAAAAAATATATATATATATTTTTTCATAAATATGAAAATGAAAAAAAAGACGACTACCAGGTGAACGCATAACTTACCACGTGCCCGTAGCCAAACACGTCTTTAAATGACCAGTGGGGTCGAATCCGGGTGGGGGGGTGTGATAACTGCCTGAATGGAGGTGAAGCTTCACTTAATCTACTTTGAAGCAGAAAAAAAAATATGAAAAATTATTTTTTCAAAAATATGAAAATGAAAAAAAAGAATACATGGGGGCGTGCGGGACGCACTCGCTAAGCGGACCGGCACATTGAACGCGGGTCGGCGACTCCCCGCTTGCCAGGAGCCCTCCGAAAACGTGGACGGATCCTGCCGAGTAAGAAATGATACTCGGGAGGTGTTTACCCAGCTGCCGAGTATACCAGGTGATGTAGGACAGGTTCACTCACACACACACTCACACAGACACACCTATTCACTTGGGCCTTCTCCCTCATGCCCTGCTGACATCCATGCAGGCCCACATTGACCTTGTGACCTCTGGAGCTCCATGCATCTTGTTCTACACTCCCTGCCTAGTAAAACCCTTTCTCCCATGGGCCTGAGAGTACAGCTCATTTGAGACCATTTTGGAAAAGATTTTCTGTCATTTTTAAATGCCCACAAAAAATTTCACATTATACTGCTGTTTTGAATGTATAGCAAAACCAGGTAGTTTTGAGGTTGAATAGCTACTTGAGTTGCTTGGTTCTACTGAAATTACCAACAGGCATTGGTCCAGGGTGATCAGGCCTATAATTTGAGACCATTTGGGTAAAGATTAGAGCTTTCTTTCCTTTTTAAATCACTCCAGGCAATATGTAATACAAATCTGATTTGGTTGCAATGCTGGGAAGAACTACACCACAGTAGATCCACGTTGCCTTTCAACTTTTTTCAAATAGGTTAAATCCTTCCAAAATGTCATATGAGGTGCAGCAGGCTAGGAGAAAGGGGGGAGAGAGTGGCCAGCCTCCACAGGGGATATAGAAATACATTGCCTGCTGCCCTAACTTCAACTTGATGCCTATGTGGGTTTATATTGCCATATCAAACTGTCTTCTTTGTCAACCCATCAGGCCACTATAAGGATTACCTGTGTTGAGTTTAAGCTTCCTGGAGCAACCGGAAGTGGGAAGATTGACCCTAAACATGGTTTAGATGTATCCACCAGCAGATAGTGAAAACGCTACATTCAACCCTCTGTAAAAAGTTTAGTTTTTCACGGATTGACCTGAAACTCAGGATTCTGTAAGAGCTTGTCCCAATGAGGATATGTGTTTAATTACAGCTTCCTGTGACAACCGGAAGTGCCTTACATTGTGGTCATAGGTGCTGTTTCGAAGGGTTTAAAAGGTCACATCCTTCCAAAATGTCACATGTGTGATTAGGCAACCCTCATGAACCCGTACATATTAGAAAACCAGGTTTTTATCCGTTTGTTTTTTTATAAAGCTAGAAAAAAATATATAAAAAAAATAAAAAATATGAAGAAAATATGCATCACTAACTGTAAGTCGCTCTGGATAAGAGTGTCTGCTAAATGACTACCAAAAAAATATATATATATATTTTTTCATAAATATGAAAATGAAAAAAAAGACGACTACCAGGTGAACGCATAACTTACCACGTGCCCGTAGCCAAACACGTCTTTAAATGACCAGTGGGGTCGAATCCGGGTGGGGGGGTGTGATAACTGCCTGAATGGAGGTGAAGCTTCACTTAATCTACTTTGAAGCAGAAAAAAAAATATGAAAAATTATTTTTTCAAAAATATGAAAATGAAAAAAAAGAATACATGGGGGCGTGCGGGACGCACTCGCTAAGCGGACCGGCACATTGAACGCGGGTCGGCGACTCCCCGCTTGCCAGGAGCCCTCCGAAAACGTGGACGGATCCTGCCGAGTAAGAAATGATACTCGGGAGGTGTTTACCCAGCTGCCGAGTATACCAGGTGATGTAGGACAGGTTCACTCACACACACACTCACACAGACACACCTATTCACTTGGGCCTTCTCCCTCATGCCCTGCTGACATCCATGCAGGCCCACATTGACCTTGTGACCTCTGGAGCTCCATGCATCTTGTTCTACACTCCCTGCCTAGTAAAACCCTTTCTCCCATGGGCCTGAGAGTACAGCTCATTTGAGACCATTTTGGAAAAGATTTTCTGTCATTTTTAAATGCCCACAAAAAATTTCACATTATACTGCTGTTTTGAATGTATAGCAAAACCAGGTAGTTTTGAGGTTGAATAGCTACTTGAGTTGCTTGGTTCTACTGAAATTACCAACAGGCATTGGTCCAGGGTGATCAGGCCTATAATTTGAGACCATTTGGGTAAAGATTAGAGCTTTCTTTCCTTTTTAAATCACTCCAGGCAATATGTAATACAAATCTGATTTGGTTGCAATGCTGGGAAGAACTACACCACAGTAGATCCACGTTGCCTTTCAACTTTTTTCAAATAGGTTAAATCCTTCCAAAATGTCATATGAGGTGCAGCAGGCTAGGAGAAAGGGGGGAGAGAGTGGCCAGCCTCCACAGGGGATATAGAAATACATTGCCTGCTGCCCTAACTTCAACTTGATGCCTATGTGGGTTTATATTGCCATATCAAACTGTCTTCTTTGTCAACCCATCAGGCCACTATAAGGATTACCTGTGTTGAGTTTAAGCTTCCTGGAGCAACCGGAAGTGGGAAGATTGACCCTAAACATGGTTTAGATGTATCCACCAGCAGATAGTGAAAACGCTACATTCAACCCTCTGTAAAAAGTTTAGTTTTTCACGGATTGACCTGAAACTCAGGATTCTGTAAGAGCTTGTCCCAATGAGGATATGTGTTTAATTACAGCTTCCTGTGACAACCGGAAGTGCCTTACATTGTGGTCATAGGTGCTGTTTCGAAGGGTTTAAAAGGTCACATCCTTCCAAAATGTCACATGTGTGATTAGGCAACCCTCATGAACCCGTACATATTAGAAAACCAGGTTTTTATCCGTTTGTTTTTTTATAAAGCTAGAAAAAAATATATAAAAAAAATAAAAAATATGAAGAAAATATGCATCACTAACTGTAAGTCGCTCTGGATAAGAGTGTCTGCTAAATGACTACCAAAAAAATATATATATATATTTTTTCATAAATATGAAAATGAAAAAAAAGACGACTACCAGGTGAACGCATAACTTACCACGTGCCCGTACCCAAACACGTCTTTAAATGACCAGTGGGGTCGAATCCGGGTGGCGGGGTGTGATAACTGCCTGAATGGAGGTGAAGCTTCACTTAATCTACTTTGAAGCAGAAAAAAAAATATGAAAAATTATTTTTTCAAAAATATGAAAATGAAAAAAAAGAATACATGGGGGCGTGCGGGACGCACTCGCTAAGCGGACCGGCACATTGAACGCGGGCCGGCGACTCCCCGCTTGCCAGGAGCCCTCCGAAAACGTGGACGGATCCTGCCGAGTAAGAAATGATACTCGGGAGGTGTTTACCCAGCTGCCGAGTATACCAGGTGATGTAGGACAGGTTCACTCACACACACACTCACACAGACACACCTATTCACTTGGGCCTTCTCCCTCATGCCCTGCTGACATCCATGCAGGCCCACATTGACCTTGTGACCTCTGGAGCTCCATGCATCTTGTTCTACACTCCCTGCCTAGTAAAACCCTTTCTCCCATGGGCCTGAGAGTACAGCTCATTTGAGACCATTTTGGAAAAGATTTTCTGTCATTTTTAAATGCCCACAAAAAATTTCACATTATACTGCTGTTTTGAATGTATAGCAAAACCAGGTAGTTTTGAGGTTGAATAGCTACTTGAGTTGCTTGGTTCTACTGAAATTACCAACAGGCATTGGTCCAGGGTGATCAGGCCTATAATTTGAGACCATTTGGGTAAAGATTAGAGCTTTCTTTCCTTTTTAAATCACTCCAGGCAATATGTAATACAAATCTGATTTGGTTGCAATGCTGGGAAGAACTACACCACAGTAGATACACGTTGCCTTTCAACTTTTTTCAAATAGGTTAAATCCTTCCAAAATGTCATATGAGGTGCAGCAGGCTAGGAGAAAGGGGGGAGAGAGTGGCCAGCCTCCACAGGGGATATAGAAATACATTGCCTGCTGCCCTAACTTCAACTTGATGCCTATGTGGGTTTATATTGCCATATCAAACTGTCTTCTTTGTCAACCCATCAGGCCACTATAAGGATTACCTGTGTTGAGTTTAAGCTTCCTGGAGCAACCGGAAGTGGGAAGATTGACCCTAAACATGGTTTAGATGTATCCACCAGCAGATAGTGAAAACGCTACATTCAACCCTCTGTAAAAAGTTTAGTTTTTCACGGATTGACCTGAAACTCAGGATTCTGTAAGAGCTTGTCCCAATGAGGATATGTGTTTAATTACAGCTTCCTGTGACAACCGGAAGTGCCTTACATTGTGGTCATAGGTGCTGTTTCGAAGGGTTTAAAAGGTCACATCCTTCCAAAATGTCACATGTGTGATTAGGCAACCCTCATGAACCCGTACATATTAGAAAACCAGGTTTTTATCCGTTTGTTTTTTTATAAAGCTAGAAAAAAATATATAAAAAAAATAAAAAATATGAAGAAAATATGCATCACTAACTGTAAGTCGCTCTGGATAAGAGTGTCTGCTAAATGACTACCAAAAAAATATATATATATATTTTTTCATAAATATGAAAATTAAAAAAAAGACGACTACCAGGTGAACGCATAACTTACCACGTGCCCGTAGCCAAACACGTCTTTAAATGACCAGTGGGGTCGAATCCGGGTGGGGGGGTGTGATAACTGCCTGAATGGAGGTGAAGCTTCACTTAATCTACTTTGAAGCAGAAAAAAAAATATGAAAAATTATTTTTTCAAAAATATGAAAATGAAAAAAAAGAATACATGGGGGCGTGCGGGACGCACTCGCTAAGCGGACCGGCACATTGAACGCGGGTCGGCGACTCCCCGCTTGCCAGGAGCCCTCCGAAAACGTGGACGGATCCTGCCGAGTAAGAAATGATACTCGGGAGGTGTTTACCCAGCTGCCGAGTATACCAGGTGATGTAGGACAGGTTCACTCACACACACACTCACACAGACACACCTATTCACTTGGGCCTTCTCCCTCATGCCCTGCTGACATCCATGCAGGCCCACATTGACCTTGTGACCTCTGGAGCTCCATGCATCTTGTTCTACACTCCCTGCCTAGTAAAACCCTTTCTCCCATGGGCCTGAGAGTACAGCTCATTTGAGACCATTTTGGAAAAGATTTTCTGTCATTTTTAAATGCCCACAAAAAATTTCACATTATACTGCTGTTTTGAATGTATAGCAAAACCAGGTAGTTTTGAGGTTGAATAGCTACTTGAGTTGCTTGGTTCTACTGAAATTACCAACAGGCATTGGTCCAGGGTGATCAGGCCTATAATTTGAGACCATTTGGGTAAAGATTAGAGCTTTCTTTCCTTTTTAAATCACTCCAGGCAATATGTAATACAAATCTGATTTGGTTGCAATGCTGGGAAGAACTACACCACAGTAGATCCACGTTGCCTTTCAACTTTTTTCAAATAGGTTAAATCCTTCCAAAATGTCATATGAGGTGCAGCAGGCTAGGAGAAAGGGGGGAGAGAGTGGCCAGCCTCCACAGGGGATATAGAAATACATTGCCTGCTGCCCTAACTTCAACTTGATGCCTATGTGGGTTTATATTGCCATATCAAACTGTCTTCTTTGTCAACCCATCAGGCCACTATAAGGATTACCTGTGTTGAGTTTAAGCTTCCTGGAGCAACCGGAAGTGGGAAGATTGACCCTAAACATGGTTTAGATGTATCCACCAGCAGATAGTGAAAACGCTACATTCAACCCTCTGTAAAAAGTTTAGTTTTTCACGGATTGACCTGAAACTCAGGATTCTGTAAGAGCTTGTCCCAATGAGGATATGTGTTTAATTACAGCTTCCTGTGACAACCGGAAGTGCCTTACATTGTGGTCATAGGTGCTGTTTCGAAGGGTTTAAAAGGTCACATCCTTCCAAAATGTCACATGTGTGATTAGGCAACCCTCATGAACCCGTACATATTAGAAAACCAGGTTTTTATCCGTTTGTTTTTTTATAAAGCTAGAAAAAAATATATAAAAAAAATAAAAAATATGAAGAAAATATGCATCACTAACTGTAAGTCGCTCTGGATAAGAGTGTCTGCTAAATGACTACCAAAAAAAAATATATATATATTTTTTCATAAATATGAAAATGAAAAAAAAGACGACTACCAGGTGAACGCATAACTTACCACGTGCCCGTAGCCAAACACGTCTTTAAATGACCAGTGGGGTCGAATCCGGGTGGGGGGGTGTGATAACTGCCTGAATGGAGGTGAAGCTTCACTTAATCTACTTTGAAGCAGAAAAAAAAATATGAAAAATTATTTTTTCAAAAATATGAAAATGAAAAAAAAGAATACATGGGGGCGTGCGGGACGCACTCGCTAAGCGGACCGGCACATTGAACGCGGGTCGGCGACTCCCCGCTTGCCAGGAGCCCTCCGAAAACGTGGACGGATCCTGCCGAGTAAGAAATGATACTCGGGAGGTGTTTACCCAGCTGCCGAGTATACCAGGTGATGTAGGACAGGTTCACTCACACACACACTCACACAGACACACCTATTCACTTGGGCCTTCTCCCTCATGGCCTGCTGACATCCATGCAGGCCCACATTGACCTTGTGACCTCTGGAGCTCCATGCATCTTGTTCTACACTCCCTGCCTAGTAAAACCCTTTCTCCCATGGGCCTGAGAGTACAGCTCATTTGAGACCATTTTGGAAAAGATTTTCTGTCATTTTTAAATGCCCACAAAAAATTTCACATTATACTGCTGTTTTGAATGTATAGCAAAACCAGGTAGTTTTGAGGTTGAATAGCTACTTGAGTTGCTTGGTTCTACTGAAATTACCAACAGGCATTGGTCCAGGGTGATCAGGCCTATAATTTGAGACCATTTGGGTAAAGATTAGAGCTTTCTTTCCTTTTTAAATCACTCCAGGCAATATGTAATACAAATCTGATTTGGTTGCAATGCTGGGAAGAACTACACCACAGTAGATCCACGTTGCCTTTCAACTTTTTTCAAATAGGTTAAATCCTTCCAAAATGTCATATGAGGTGCAGCAGGCTAGGAGAAAGGGGGGAGAGAGTGGCCAGCCTCCACAGGGGATATAGAAATACATTGCCTGCTGCCCTAACTTCAACTTGATGCCTATGTGGGTTTATATTGCCATATCAAACTGTCTTCTTTGTCAACCCATCAGGCCACTATAAGGATTACCTGTGTTGAGTTTAAGCTTCCTGGAGCAACCGGAAGTGGGAAGATTGACCCTAAACATGGTTTAGATGTATCCACCAGCAGATAGTGAAAACGCTACATTCAACCCTCTGTAAAAAGTTTAGTTTTTCACGGATTGACCTGAAACTCAGGATTCTGTAAGAGCTTGTCCCAATGAGGATATGTGTTTAACTACAGCTTCCTGTGACAACCGGAAGTGCCTTACATTGTGGTCATAGGTGCTGTTTCGAAGGGTTTAAAAGGTCACATCCTTCCAAAATGTCACATGTGTGATTAGGCAACCCTCATGAACCCGTACATATTAGAAAACCAGGTTTTTATCCGTTTGTTTTTTTATAAAGCTAGAAAAATATATATAAAAAATATAAAAAATATGAAGAAAATATGCATCACTAACTGTAAGTCGCTCTGGATAAGAGTGTCTGCTAAATGACTACCAAAAAAAAATATATATATATTTTTTCATAAATATGAAAATGAAAAAAAAGACGACTACCAGGTGAACGCATAACTTACCACGTGCCCGTAGCCAAACACGTCTTTAAATGACCAGTGGGGTCGAATCCGGGTGGCGGGGTGTGATAACTGCCTGAATGGAGGTGAAGCTTCACTTAATCTACTTTGAAGCAGAAAAAAAAATATGAAAAATTATTTTTTCAAAAATATGAAAATGAAAAAAAAGAATACATGGGGGCGTGCGGGACGCACTCGCTAAGCGGACCGGCACATTGAACGCGGGTCGGCGACTCCCCGCTTGCCAGGAGCCCTCCGAAAACGTGGACGGATCCTGCCGAGTAAGAAATGATACTCGGGAGGTGTTTACCCAGCTGCCGAGTATACCAGGTGATGTAGGACAGGTTCACTCACACACACACTCACACAGACACACCTATTCACTTGGGCCTTCTCCCTCATGCCCTGCTGACATCCATGCAGGCCCACATTGACCTTGTGACCTCTGGAGCTCCATGCATCTTGTTCTACACTCCCTGCCTAGTAAAACCCTTTCTCCCATGGGCCTGAGAGTACAGCTCATTTGAGACCATTTTGGAAAAGATTTTCTGTCATTTTTAAATGCCCACAAAAAATTTCACATTATACTGCTGTTTTGAATGTATAGCAAAACCAGGTAGTTTTGAGGTTGAATAGCTACTTGAGTTGCTTGGTTCTACTGAAATTACCAACAGGCATTGGTCCAGGGTGATCAGGCCTATAATTTGAGACCATTTGGGTAAAGATTAGAGCTTTCTTTCCTTTTTAAATCACTCCAGGCAATATGTAATACAAATCTGATTTGGTTGCAATGCTGGGAAGAACTACACCACAGTAGATCCACGTTGCCTTTCAACTTTTTTCAAATAGGTTAAATCCTTCCAAAATGTCATATGAGGTGCAGCAGGCTAGGAGAAAGGGGGGAGAGAGTGGCCAGCCTCCACAGGGGATATAGAAATACATTGCCTGCTGCCCTAACTTCAACTTGATGCCTATGTGGGTTTATATTGCCATATCAAACTGTCTTCTTTGTCAACCCATCAGGCCACTATAAGGATTACCTTTGTTGAGTTTAAGCTTCCTGGAGCAACCGGAAGTGGGAAGATTGACCCTAAACATGGTTTAGATGTATCCACCAGCAGATAGTGAAAACGCTACATTCAACCCTCTGTAAAAAGTTTAGTTTTTCACGGATTGACCTGAAACTCAGGATTCTGTAAGAGCTTGTCCCAATGAGGATATGTGTTTAATTACAGCTTCCTGTGACAACCGGAAGTGCCTTACATTGTGGTCATAGGTGCTGTTTCGAAGGGTTTAAAAGGCCACATCCTTCCAAAATGTCACATGTGTGATTAGGCAACCCTCATGAACCCGTACATATTAGAAAACCAGGTTTTTATCCGTTTGTTTTTTTATAAAGCTAGAAAAAAATATATAAAAAAAATAAAAAATATGAAGAAAATATGCATCACTAACTGTAAGTCGCTCTGGATAAGAGTGTCTGCTAAATGACTACCAAAAATATATATATATATATTTTTTCATAAATATGAAAATGAAAAAAAAGACGACTACCAGGTGAACGCATAACTTACCACGTGCCCGTAGCCAAACACGTCTTTAAATGACCAGTGGGGTCGAATCCGGGTGGGGGGGTGTGATAACTGCCTGAATGGAGGTGAAGCTTCACTTAATCTACTTTGAAGCAGAAAAAAAAATATGAAAAATTATTTTTTCAAAAATATGAAAATGAAAAAAAAGAAGACATGGGGGCGTGCGGGACGCACTCGCTAAGCGGACCGGCACATTGAACGCGGGTCGGCGACTCCCCGCTTGCCAGGAGCCCTCCGAAAACGTGGACGGATCCTGCCGAGTAAGAAATGATACTCGGGAGGTGTTTACCCAGCTGCCGAGTATACCAGGTGATGTAGGACAGGTTCACTCACACACACACTCACACAGACACACCTATTCACTTGGGCCTTCTCCCTCATGCCCTGCTGACATCCATGCAGGCCCACATTGACCTTGTGACCTCTGGAGCTCCATGCATCTTGTTCTACACTCCCTGCCTAGTAAAACCCTTTCTCCCATGGGCCTGAGAGTACAGCTCATTTGAGACCATTTTGGAAAAGATTTTCTGTCATTTTTAAATGCCCACAAAAAATTTCACATTATACTGCTGTTTTGAATGTATAGCAAAACCAGGTAGTTTTGAGGTTGAATAGCTACTTGAGTTGCTTGGTTCTACTGAAATTACCAACAGGCATTGGTCCAGGGTGATCAGGCCTATAATTTGAGACCATTTGGGTAAAGATTAGAGCTTTCTTTCCTTTTTAAATCACTCCAGGCAATATGTAATACAAATCTGATTTGGTTGCAATGCTGGGAAGAACTACACCACAGTAGATCCACGTTGCCTTTCAACTTTTTTCAAATAGGTTAAATCCTTCCAAAATGTCATATGAGGTGCAGCAGGCTAGGAGAAAGGGGGGAGAGAGTGGCCAGCCTCCACAGGGGATATAGAAATACATTGCCTGCTGCCCTAACTTCAACTTGATGCCTATGTGGGTTTATATTGCCATATCAAACTGTCTTCTTTGTCAACCCATCAGGCCACTATAAGGATTACCTGTGTTGAGTTTAAGCTTCCTGGAGCAACCGGAAGTGGGAAGATTGACCCTAAACATGGTTTAGATGTATCCACCAGCAGATAGTGAAAACGCTACATTCAACCCTCTGTAAAAAGTTTAGTTTTTCACGGATTGACCTGAAACTCAGGATTCTGTAAGAGCTTGTCCCAATGAGGATATGTGTTTAATTACAGCTTCCTGTGACAACCGGAAGTGCCTTACATTGTGGTCATAGGTGCTGTTTCGAAGGGTTTAAAAGGCCACATCCTTCCAAAATGTCACATGTGTGATTAGGCAACCCTCATGAACCCGTACATATTAGAAAACCAGGTTTTTATCCGTTTGTTTTTTTATAAAGCTAGAAAAAAATATATAAAAAAAATAAAAAATATGAAGAAAATATGCATCACTAACTGTAAGTCGCTCTGGATAAGAGTGTCTGCTAAATGACTACCAAAAAAATATATATATATATTTTTTCATAAATATGAAAATGAAAAAAAAGACGACTACCAGGTGAACGCATAACTTACCACGTGCCCGTAGCCAAACACGTCTTTAAATGACCAGTGGGGTCGAATCCGGGTGGGGGGGTGTGATAACTGCCTGAATGGAGGTGAAGCTTCACTTAATCTACTTTGAAGCAGAAAAAAAAATATGAAAAATTATTTTTTCAAAAATATGAAAATGAAAAAAAAGAAGACATGGGGGCGTGCGGGACGCACTCGCTAAGCGGACCGGCACATTGAACGCGGGTCGGCGACTCCCCGCTTGCCAGGAGCCCTCCGAAAACGTGGACGGATCCTGCCGAGTAAGAAATGATACTCGGGAGGTGTTTACCCAGCTGCCGAGTATACCAGGTGATGTAGGACAGGTTCACTCACACACACACTCACACAGACACACCTATTCACTTGGGCCTTCTCCCTCATGCCCTGCTGACATCCATGCAGGCCCACATTGACCTTGTGACCTCTGGAGCTCCATGCATCTTGTTCTACACTCCCTGCCTAGTAAAACCCTTTCTCCCATGGGCCTGAGAGTACAGCTCATTTGAGACCATTTTGGAAAAGATTTTCTGTCATTTTTAAATGCCCACAAAAAATTTCACATTATACTGCTGTTTTGAATGTATAGCAAAACCAGGTAGTTTTGAGGTTGAA
Organism: Coregonus lavaretus; assembly: GCF_964263955.1. Lineage (NCBI taxonomy): Eukaryota > Metazoa > Chordata > Actinopteri > Salmoniformes > Salmonidae > Coregonus > Coregonus lavaretus. The sequence continues at coordinate 118,274 of NW_028166773.1, forward strand.
TAGCTACTTGAGTTGCTTGGTTCTACTGAAATTACCAACAGGCATTGGTCCAGGGTGATCAGGCCTATAATTTGAGACCATTTGGGTAAAGATTAGAGCTTTCTTTCCTTTTTAAATCACTCCAGGCAATATGTAATACAAATCTGATTTGGTTGCAATGCTGGGAAGAACTACACCACAGTAGATCCACGTTGCCTTTCAACTTTTTTCAAATAGGTTAAATCCTTCCAAAATGTCATATGAGGTGCAGCAGGCTAGGAGAAAGGGGGGAGAGAGTGGCCAGCCTCCACAGGGGATATAGAAATACATTGCCTGCTGCCCTAACTTCAACTTGATGCCTATGTGGGTTTATATTGCCATATCAAACTGTCTTCTTTGTCAACCCATCAGGCCACTATAAGGATTACCTGTGTTGAGTTTAAGCTTCCTGGAGCAACCGGAAGTGGGAAGATTGACCCTAAACATGGTTTAGATGTATCCACCAGCAGATAGTGAAAACGCTACATTCAACCCTCTGTAAAAAGTTTAGTTTTTCACGGATTGACCTGAAACTCAGGATTCTGTAAGAGCTTGTCCCAATGAGGATATGTGTTTAATTACAGCTTCCTGTGACAACCGGAAGTGCCTTACATTGTGGTCATAGGTGCTGTTTCGAAGGGTTTAAAAGGCCACATCCTTCCAAAATGTCACATGTGTGATTAGGCAACCCTCATGAACCCGTACATATTAGAAAACCAGGTTTTTATCCGTTTGTTTTTTTATAAAGCTAGAAAAAAATATATAAAAAAAAAAAAAAATATGAAGAAAATATGCATCACTAACTGTAAGTCGCTCTGGATAAGAGTGTCTGCTAAATGACTACCAAAAAAAAATATATATATATTTTTTCATAAATATGAAAATGAAAAAAAAGACGACTACCAGGTGAACGCATAACTTACCACGTGCCCGTAGCCAAACACGTCTTTAAATGACCAGTGGGGTCGAATCCGGGTGGGGGGGTGTGATAACTGCCTGAATGGAGGTGAAGCTTCACTTAATCTACTTTGAAGCAGAAAAAAAAATATGAAAAATTATTTTTTCAAAAATATGAAAATGAAAAAAAAGAAGACATGGGGGCGTGCGGGACGCACTCGCTAAGCGGACCGGCACATTGAACGCGGGTCGGCGACTCCCCGCTTGCCAGGAGCCCTCCGAAAACGTGGACGGATCCTGCCGAGTAAGAAATGATACTCGGGAGGTGTTTACCCAGCTGCCGAGTATACCAGGTGATGTAGGACAGGTTCACTCACACACACACTCACACAGACACACCTATTCACTTGGGCCTTCTCCCTCATGCCCTGCTGACATCCATGCAGGCCCACATTGACCTTGTGACCTCTGGAGCTCCATGCATCTTGTTCTACACTCCCTGCCTAGTAAAACCCTTTCTCCCATGGGCCTGAGAGTACAGCTCATTTGAGACCATTTTGGAAAAGATTTTCTGTCATTTTTAAATGCCCACAAAAAATTTCACATTATACTGCTGTTTTGAATGTATAGCAAAACCAGGTAGTTTTGAGGTTGAATAGCTACTTGAGTTGCTTGGTTCTACTGAAATTACCAACAGGCATTGGTCCAGGGTGATCAGGCCTATAATTTGAGACCATTTGGGTAAAGATTAGAGCTTTCTTTCCTTTTTAAATCACTCCAGGCAATATGTAATACAAATCTGATTTGGTTGCAATGCTGGGAAGAACTACACCACAGTAGATCCACGTTGCCTTTCAACTTTTTTCAAATAGGTTAAATCCTTCCAAAATGTCATATGAGGTGCAGCAGGCTAGGAGAAAGGGGGGAGAGAGTGGCCAGCCTCCACAGGGGATATAGAAATACATTGCCTGCTGCCCTAACTTCAACTTGATGCCTATGTGGGTTTATATTGCCATATCAAACTGTCTTCTTTGTCAACCCATCAGGCCACTATAAGGATTACCTGTGTTGAGTTTAAGCTTCCTGGAGCAACCGGAAGTGGGAAGATTGACCCTAAACATGGTTTAGATGTATCCACCAGCAGATAGTGAAAACGCTACATTCAACCCTCTGTAAAAAGTTTAGTTTTTCACGGATTGACCTGAAACTCAGGATTCTGTAAGAGCTTGTCCCAATGAGGATATGTGTTTAATTACAGCTTCCTGTGACAACCGGAAGTGCCTTACATTGTGGTCATAGGTGCTGTTTCGAAGGGTTTAAAAGGCCACATCCTTCCAAAATGTCACATGTGTGATTAGGCAACCCTCATGAACCCGTACATATTAGAAAACCAGGTTTTTATCCGTTTGTTTTTTTATAAAGCTAGAAAAAAATATATAAAAAAAATAAAAAATATGAAGAAAATATGCATCACTAACTGTAAGTCGCTCTGGATAAGAGTGTCTGCTAAATGACTACCAAAAAAATATATATATATATTTTTTCATAAATATGAAAATGAAAAAAAAGACGACTACCAGGTGAACGCATAACTTACCACGTGCCCGTAGCCAAACACGTCTTTAAATGACCAGTGGGGTCGAATCCGGGTGGGGGGGTGTGATAACTGCCTGAATGGAGGTGAAGCTTCACTTAATCTACTTTGAAGCAGAAAAAAAAATATGAAAAATTATTTTTTCAAAAATATGAAAATGAAAAAAAAGAAGACATGGGGGCGTGCGGGACGCACTCGCTAAGCGGACCGGCACATTGAACGCGGGTCGGCGACTCCCCGCTTGCCAGGAGCCCTCCGAAAACGTGGACGGATCCTGCCGAGTAAGAAATGATACTCGGGAGGTGTTTACCCAGCTGCCGAGTATACCAGGTGATGTAGGACAGGTTCACTCACACACACACTCACACAGACACACCTATTCACTTGGGCCTTCTCCCTCATGCCCTGCTGACATCCATGCAGGCCCACATTGACCTTGTGACCTCTGGAGCTCCATGCATCTTGTTCTACACTCCCTGCCTAGTAAAACCCTTTCTCCCATGGGCCTGAGAGTACAGCTCATTTGAGACCATTTTGGAAAAGATTTTCTGTCATTTTTAAATGCCCACAAAAAATTTCACATTATACTGCTGTTTTGAATGTATAGCAAAACCAGGTAGTTTTGAGGTTGAATAGCTACTTGAGTTGCTTGGTTCTACTGAAATTACCAACAGGCATTGGTCCAGGGTGATCAGGCCTATAATTTGAGACCATTTGGGTAAAGATTAGAGCTTTCTTTCCTTTTTAAATCACTCCAGGCAATATGTAATACAAATCTGATTTGGTTGCAATGCTGGGAAGAACTACACCACAGTAGATCCACGTTGCCTTTCAACTTTTTTCAAATAGGTTAAATCCTTCCAAAATGTCATATGAGGTGCAGCAGGCTAGGAGAAAGGGGGGAGAGAGTGGCCAGCCTCCACAGGGGATATAGAAATACATTGCCTGCTGCCCTAACTTCAACTTGATGCCTATGTGGGTTTATATTGCCATATCAAACTGTCTTCTTTGTCAACCCATCAGGCCACTATAAGGATTACCTGTGTTGAGTTTAAGCTTCCTGGAGCAACCGGAAGTGGGAAGATTGACCCTAAACATGGTTTAGATGTATCCACCAGCAGATAGTGAAAACGCTACATTCAACCCTCTGTAAAAAGTTTAGTTTTTCACGGATTGACCTGAAACTCAGGATTCTGTAAGAGCTTGTCCCAATGAGGATATGTGTTTAATTACAGCTTCCTGTGACAACCGGAAGTGCCTTACATTGTGGTCATAGGTGCTGTTTCGAAGGGTTTAAAAGGTCACATCCTTCCAAAATGTCACATGTGTGATTAGGCAACCCTCATGAACCCGTACATATTAGAAAACCAGGTTTTTATCCGTTTGTTTTTTTATAAAGCTAGAAAAATATATATAAAAAATATAAAAAATATGAAGAAAATATGCATCACTAACTGTAAGTCGCTCTGGATAAGAGTGTCTGCTAAATGACTACCAAAAAAATATATATATATATTTTTTCATAAATATGAAAATGAAAAAAAAGACGACTACCAGGTGAACGCATAACTTACCACGTGCCCGTAGCCAAACACGTCTTTAAATGACCAGTGGGGTCGAATCCGGGTGGCGGGGTGTGATAACTGCCTGAATGGAGGTGAAGCTTCACTTAATCTACTTTGAAGCAGAAAAAAAAAAATGAAAAATTATTTTTTCAAAAATATGAAAATGAAAAAAAAGAATACATGGGGGCGTGCGGGACGCACTCGCTAAGCGGACCGGCACATTGAACGCGGGTCGGCGACTCCCCGCTTGCCAGGAGCCCTCCGAAAACGTGGACGGATCCTGCCGAGTAAGAAATGATACTCGGGAGGTGTTTACCCAGCTGCCGAGTATACCAGGTGATGTAGGACAGGTTCACTCACACACACACTCACACAGACACACCTATTCACTTGGGCCTTCTCCCTCATGCCCTGCTGACATCCATGCAGGCCCACATTGACCTTGTGACCTCTGGAGCTCCATGCATCTTGTTCTACACTCCCTGCCTAGTAAAACCCTTTCTCCCATGGGCCTGAGAGTACAGCTCATTTGAGACCATTTTGGAAAAGATTTTCTGTCATTTTTAAATGCCCACAAAAAATTTCACATTATACTGCTGTTTTGAATGTATAGCAAAACCAGGTAGTTTTGAGGTTGAATAGCTACTTGAGTTGCTTGGTTCTACTGAAATTACCAACAGGCATTGGTCCAGGGTGATCAGGCCTATAATTTGAGACCATTTGGGTAAAGATTAGAGCTTTCTTTCCTTTTTAAATCACTCCAGGCAATATGTAATACAAATCTGATTTGGTTGCAATGCTGGGAAGAACTACACCACAGTAGATCCACGTTGCCTTTCAACTTTTTTCAAATAGGTTAAATCCTTCCAAAATGTCATATGAGGTGCAGCAGGCTAGGAGAAAGGGGGGAGAGAGTGGCCAGCCTCCACAGGGGATATAGAAATACATTGCCTGCTGCCCTAACTTCAACTTGATGCCTATGTGGGTTTATATTGCCATATCAAACTGTCTTCTTTGTCAACCCATCAGGCCACTATAAGGATTACCTGTGTTGAGTTTAAGCTTCCTGGAGCAACCGGAAGTGGGAAGATTGACCCTAAACATGGTTTAGATGTATCCACCAGCAGATAGTGAAAACGCTACATTCAACCCTCTGTAAAAAGTTTAGTTTTTCACGGATTGACCTGAAACTCAGGATTCTGTAAGAGCTTGTCCCAATGAGGATATGTGTTTAATTACAGCTTCCTGTGACAACCGGAAGTGCCTTACATTGTGGTCATAGGTGCTGTTTCGAAGGGTTTAAAAGGCCACATCCTTCCAAAATGTCACATGTGTGATTAGGCAACCCTCATGAACCCGTACATATTAGAAAACCAGGTTTTTATCCGTTTGTTTTTTTATAAAGCTAGAAAAATATATATAAAAAAAATAAAAAATATGAAGAAAATATGCATCACTAACTGTAAGTCGCTCTGGATAAGAGTGTCTGCTAAATGACTACCAAAAAAATATATATATATATTTTTTCATAAATATGAAAATGAAAAAAAAGACGACTACCAGGTGAACGCATAACTTACCACGTGCCCGTAGCCAAACACGTCTTTAAATGACCAGTGGGGTCGAATCCGGGTGGGGGGGTGTGATAACTGCCTGAATGGAGGTGAAGCTTCACTTAATCTACTTTGAAGCAGAAAAAAAAATATGAAAAATTATTTTTTCAAAAATATGAAAATGAAAAAAAAGAAGACATGGGGGCGTGCGGGACGCACTCGCTAAGCGGACCGGCACATTGAACGCGGGTCGGCGACTCCCCGCTTGCCAGGAGCCCTCCGAAAACGTGGACGGATCCTGCCGAGTAAGAAATGATACTCGGGAGGTGTTTACCCAGCTGCCGAGTATACCAGGTGATGTAGGACAGGTTCACTCACACACACACTCACACAGACACACCTATTCACTTGGGCCTTCTCCCTCATGCCCTGCTGACATCCATGCAGGCCCACATTGACCTTGTGACCTCTGGAGCTCCATGCATCTTGTTCTACACTCCCTGCCTAGTAAAACCCTTTCTCCCATGGGCCTGAGAGTACAGCTCATTTGAGACCATTTTGGAAAAGATTTTCTGTCATTTTTAAATGCCCACAAAAAATTTCACATTATACTGCTGTTTTGAATGTATAGCAAAACCAGGTAGTTTTGAGGTTGAATAGCTACTTGAGTTGCTTGGTTCTACTGAAATTACCAACAGGCATTGGTCCAGGGTGATCAGGCCTATAATTTGAGACCATTTGGGTAAAGATTAGAGCTTTCTTTCCTTTTTAAATCACTCCAGGCAATATGTAATACAAATCTGATTTGGTTGCAATGCTGGGAAGAACTACACCACAGTAGATCCACGTTGCCTTTCAACTTTTTTCAAATAGGTTAAATCCTTCCAAAATGTCATATGAGGTGCAGCAGGCTAGGAGAAAGGGGGGAGAGAGTGGCCAGCCTCCACAGGGGATATAGAAATACATTGCCTGCTGCCCTAACTTCAACTTGATGCCTATGTGGGTTTATATTGCCATATCAAACTGTCTTCTTTGTCAACCCATCAGGCCACTATAAGGATTACCTGTGTTGAGTTTAAGCTTCCTGGAGCAACCGGAAGTGGGAAGATTGACCCTAAACATGGTTTAGATGTATCCACCAGCAGATAGTGAAAACGCTACATTCAACCCTCTGTAAAAAGTTTAGTTTTTCACGGATTGACCTGAAACTCAGGATTCTGTAAGAGCTTGTCCCAATGAGGATATGTGTTTAATTACAGCTTCCTGTGACAACCGGAAGTGCCTTACATTGTGGTCATAGGTGCTGTTTCGAAGGGTTTAAAAGGCCACATCCTTCCAAAATGTCACATGTGTGATTAGGCAACCCTCATGAACCCGTACATATTAGAAAACCAGGTTTTTATCCGTTTGTTTTTTTATAAAGCTAGAAAAAAATATATAAAAAAAATAAAAAATATGAAGAAAATATGCATCACTAACTGTAAGTCGCTCTGGATAAGAGTGTCTGCTAAATGACTACCAAAAAAAAATATATATATATTTTTTCATAAATATGAAAATGAAAAAAAAGACGACTACCAGGTGAACGCATAACTTACCACGTGCCCGTAGCCAAACACGTCTTTAAATGACCAGTGGGGTCGAATCCGGGTGGGGGGGTGTGATAACTGCCTGAATGGAGGTGAAGCTTCACTTAATCTACTTTGAAGCAGAAAAAAAAATATGAAAAATTATTTTTTCAAAAATATGAAAATGAAAAAAAAGAAGACATGGGGGCGTGCGGGACGCACTCGCTAAGCGGACCGGCACATTGAACGCGGGTCGGCGACTCCCCGCTTGCCAGGAGCCCTCCGAAAACGTGGACGGATCCTGCCGAGTAAGAAATGATACTCGGGAGGTGTTTACCCAGCTGCCGAGTATACCAGGTGATGTAGGACAGGTTCACTCACACACACACTCACACAGACACACCTATTCACTTGGGCCTTCTCCCTCATGCCCTGCTGACATCCATGCAGGCCCACATTGACCTTGTGACCTCTGGAGCTCCATGCATCTTGTTCTACACTCCCTGCCTAGTAAAACCCTTTCTCCCATGGGCCTGAGAGTACAGCTCATTTGAGACCATTTTGGAAAAGATTTTCTGTCATTTTTAAATGCCCACAAAAAATTTCACATTATACTGCTGTTTTGAATGTATAGCAAAACCAGGTAGTTTTGAGGTTGAATAGCTACTTGAGTTGCTTGGTTCTACTGAAATTACCAACAGGCATTGGTCCAGGGTGATCAGGCCTATAATTTGAGACCATTTGGGTAAAGATTAGAGCTTTCTTTCCTTTTTAAATCACTCCAGGCAATATGTAATACAAATCTGATTTGGTTGCAATGCTGGGAAGAACTACACCACAGTAGATCCACGTTGCCTTTCAACTTTTTTCAAATAGGTTAAATCCTTCCAAAATGTCATATGAGGTGCAGCAGGCTAGGAGAAAGGGGGGAGAGAGTGGCCAGCCTCCACAGGGGATATAGAAATACATTGCCTGCTGCCCTAACTTCAACTTGATGCCTATGTGGGTTTATATTGCCATATCAAACTGTCTTCTTTGTCAACCCATCAGGCCACTATAAGGATTACCTGTGTTGAGTTTAAGCTTCCTGGAGCAACCGGAAGTGGGAAGATTGACCCTAAACATGGTTTAGATGTATCCACCAGCAGATAGTGAAAACGCTACATTCAACCCTCTGTAAAAAGTTTAGTTTTTCACGGATTGACCTGAAACTCAGGATTCTGTAAGAGCTTGTCCCAATGAGGATATGTGTTTAATTACAGCTTCCTGTGACAACCGGAAGTGCCTTACATTGTGGTCATAGGTGCTGTTTCGAAGGGTTTAAAAGGCCACATCCTTCCAAAATGTCACATGTGTGATTAGGCAACCCTCATGAACCCGTACATATTAGAAAACCAGGTTTTTATCCGTTTGTTTTTTTATAAAGCTAGAAAAAAATATATAAAAAAAATAAAAAATATGAAGAAAATATGCATCACTAACTGTAAGTCGCTCTGGATAAGAGTGTCTGCTAAATGACTACCAAAAAAAAATATATATATATTTTTTCATAAATATGAAAATGAAAAAAAAGACGACTACCAGGTGAACGCATAACTTACCACGTGCCCGTAGCCAAACACGTCTTTAAATGACCAGTGGGGTCGAATCCGGGTGGGGGGGTGTGATAACTGCCTGAATGGAGGTGAAGCTTCACTTAATCTACTTTGAAGCAGAAAAAAAAATATGAAAAATTATTTTTTCAAAAATATGAAAATGAAAAAAAAGAAGACATGGGGGCGTGCGGGACGCACTCGCTAAGCGGACCGGCACATTGAACGCGGGTCGGCGACTCCCCGCTTGCCAGGAGCCCTCCGAAAACGTGGACGGATCCTGCCGAGTAAGAAATGATACTCGGGAGGTGTTTACCCAGCTGCCGAGTATACCAGGTGATGTAGGACAGGTTCACTCACACACACACTCACACAGACACACCTATTCACTTGGGCCTTCTCCCTCATGCCCTGCTGACATCCATGCAGGCCCACATTGACCTTGTGACCTCTGGAGCTCCATGCATCTTGTTCTACACTCCCTGCCTAGTAAAACCCTTTCTCCCATGGGCCTGAGAGTACAGCTCATTTGAGACCATTTTGGAAAAGATTTTCTGTCATTTTTAAATGCCCACAAAAAATTTCACATTATACTGCTGTTTTGAATGTATAGCAAAACCAGGTAGTTTTGAGGTTGAATAGCTACTTGAGTTGCTTGGTTCTACTGAAATTACCAACAGGCATTGGTCCAGGGTGATCAGGCCTATAATTTGAGACCATTTGGGTAAAGATTAGAGCTTTCTTTCCTTTTTAAATCACTCCAGGCAATATGTAATACAAATCTGATTTGGTTGCAATGCTGGGAAGAACTACACCACAGTAGATCCACGTTGCCTTTCAACTTTTTTCAAATAGGTTAAATCCTTCCAAAATGTCATATGAGGTGCAGCAGGCTAGGAGAAAGGGGGGAGAGAGTGGCCAGCCTCCACAGGGGATATAGAAATACATTGCCTGCTGCCCTAACTTCAACTTGATGCCTATGTGGGTTTATATTGCCATATCAAACTGTCTTCTTTGTCAACCCATCAGGCCACTATAAGGATTACCTGTGTTGAGTTTAAGCTTCCTGGAGCAACCGGAAGTGGGAAGATTGACCCTAAACATGGTTTAGATGTATCCACCAGCAGATAGTGAAAACGCTACATTCAACCCTCTGTAAAAAGTTTAGTTTTTCACGGATTGACCTGAAACTCAGGATTCTGTAAGAGCTTGTCCCAATGAGGATATGTGTTTAATTACAGCTTCCTGTGACAACCGGAAGTGCCTTACATTGTGGTCATAGGTGCTGTTTCGAAGGGTTTAAAAGGTCACATCCTTCCAAAATGTCACATGTGTGATTAGGCAACCCTCATGAACCCGTACATATTAGAAAACCAGGTTTTTATCCGTTTGTTTTTTTATAAAGCTAGAAAAAAATATATAAAAAAAATAAAAAATATGAAGAAAATATGCATCACTAACTGTAAGTCGCTCTGGATAAGAGTGTCTGCTAAATGACTACCAAAAAAATATATATATATATTTTTTCATAAATATGAAAATGAAAAAAAAGACGACTACCAGGTGAACGCATAACTTACCACGTGCCCGTACCCAAACACGTCTTTAAATGACCAGTGGGGTCGAATCCGGGTGGCGGGGTGTGATAACTGCCTGAATGGAGGTGAAGCTTCACTTAATCTACTTTGAAGCAGAAAAAAAAATATGAAAAATTATTTTTTCAAAAATATGAAAATGAAAAAAAAGAATACATGGGGGCGTGCGGGACGCACTCGCTAAGCGGACCGGCACATTGAACGCGGGTCGGCGACTCCCCGCTTGCCAGGAGCCCTCCGAAAACGTGGACGGATCCTGCCGAGTAAGAAATGATACTCGGGAGGTGTTTACCCAGCTGCCGAGTATACCAGGTGATGTAGGACAGGTTCACTCACACACACACTCACACAGACACACCTATTCACTTGGGCCTTCTCCCTCATGCCCTGCTGACATCCATGCAGGCCCACATTGACCTTGTGACCTCTGGAGCTCCATGCATCTTGTTCTACACTCCCTGCCTAGTAAAACCCTTTCTCCCATGGGCCTGAGAGTACAGCTCATTTGAGACCATTTTGGAAAAGATTTTCTGTCATTTTTAAATGCCCACAAAAAATTTCACATTATACTGCTGTTTTGAATGTATAGCAAAACCAGGTAGTTTTGAGGTTGAATAGCTACTTGAGTTGCTTGGTTCTACTGAAATTACCAACAGGCATTGGTCCAGGGTGATCAGGCCTATAATTTGAGACCATTTGGGTAAAGATTAGAGCTTTCTTTCCTTTTTAAATCACTCCAGGCAATATGTAATACAAATCTGATTTGGTTGCAATGCTGGGAAGAACTACACCACAGTAGATACACGTTGCCTTTCAACTTTTTTCAAATAGGTTAAATCCTTCCAAAATGTCATATGAGGTGCAGCAGGCTAGGAGAAAGGGGGGAGAGAGTGGCCAGCCTCCACAGGGGATATAGAAATACATTGCCTGCTGCCCTAACTTCAACTTGATGCCTATGTGGGTTTATATTGCCATATCAAACTGTCTTCTTTGTCAACCCATCAGGCCACTATAAGGATTACCTGTGTTGAGTTTAAGCTTCCTGGAGCAACCGGAAGTGGGAAGATTGACCCTAAACATGGTTTAGATGTATCCACCAGCAGATAGTGAAAACGCTACATTCAACCCTCTGTAAAAAGTTTAGTTTTTCACGGATTGACCTGAAACTCAGGATTCTGTAAGAGCTTGTCCCAATGAGGATATGTGTTTAATTACAGCTTCCTGTGACAACCGGAAGTGCCTTACATTGTGGTCATAGGTGCTGTTTCGAAGGGTTTAAAAGGTCACATCCTTCCAAAATGTCACATGTGTGATTAGGCAACCCTCATGAACCCGTACATATTAGAAAACCAGGTTTTTATCCGTTTGTTTTTTTATAAAGCTAGAAAAAAATATATAAAAAAAATAAAAAATATGAAGAAAATATGCATCACTAACTGTAAGTCGCTCTGGATAAGAGTGTCTGCTAAATGACTACCAAAAAAATATATATATATATTTTTTCATAAATATGAAAATTAAAAAAAAGACGACTACCAGGTGAACGCATAACTTACCACGTGCCCGTAGCCAAACACGTCTTTAAATGACCAGTGGGGTCGAATCCGGGTGGGGGGGTGTGATAACTGCCTGAATGGAGGTGAAGCTTCACTTAATCTACTTTGAAGCAGAAAAAAAAATATGAAAAATTATTTTTTCAAAAATATGAAAATGAAAAAAAAGAATACATGGGGGCGTGCGGGACGCACTCGCTAAGCGGACCGGCACATTGAACGCGGGTCGGCGACTCCCCGCTTGCCAGGAGCCCTCCGAAAACGTGGACGGATCCTGCCGAGTAAGAAATGATACTCGGGAGGTGTTTACCCAGCTGCCGAGTATACCAGGTGATGTAGGACAGGTTCACTCACACACACACTCACACAGACACACCTATTCACTTGGGCCTTCTCCCTCATGCCCTGCTGACATCCATGCAGGCCCACATTGACCTTGTGACCTCTGGAGCTCCATGCATCTTGTTCTACACTCCCTGCCTAGTAAAACCCTTTCTCCCATGGGCCTGAGAGTACAGCTCATTTGAGACCATTTTGGAAAAGATTTTCTGTCATTTTTAAATGCCCACAAAAAATTTCACATTATACTGCTGTTTTGAATGTATAGCAAAACCAGGTAGTTTTGAGGTTGAATAGCTACTTGAGTTGCTTGGTTCTACTGAAATTACCAACAGGCATTGGTCCAGGGTGATCAGGCCTATAATTTGAGACCATTTGGGTAAAGATTAGAGCTTTCTTTCCTTTTTAAATCACTCCAGGCAATATGTAATACAAATCTGATTTGGTTGCAATGCTGGGAAGAACTACACCACAGTAGATCCACGTTGCCTTTCAACTTTTTTCAAATAGGTTAAATCCTTCCAAAATGTCATATGAGGTGCAGCAGGCTAGGAGAAAGGGGGGAGAGAGTGGCCAGCCTCCACAGGGGATATAGAAATACATTGCCTGCTGCCCTAACTTCAACTTGATGCCTATGTGGGTTTATATTGCCATATCAAACTGTCTTCTTTGTCAACCCATCAGGCCACTATAAGGATTACCTGTGTTGAGTTTAAGCTTCCTGGAGCAACCGGAAGTGGGAAGATTGACCCTAAACATGGTTTAGATGTATCCACCAGCAGATAGTGAAAACGCTACATTCAACCCTCTGTAAAAAGTTTAGTTTTTCACGGATTGACCTGAAACTCAGGATTCTGTAAGAGCTTGTCCCAATGAGGATATGTGTTTAATTACAGCTTCCTGTGACAACCGGAAGTGCCTTACATTGTGGTCATAGGTGCTGTTTCGAAGGGTTTAAAAGGTCACATCCTTCCAAAATGTCACATGTGTGATTAGGCAACCCTCATGAACCCGTACATATTAGAAAACCAGGTTTTTATCCGTTTGTTTTTTTATAAAGCTAGAAAAATATATATATAAAATAAATATATATATTTGAAGAAAATATGCATCACTAACTGTAAGTCGCTCTGGATAAGAGTGTCTGCTAAATGACTACCAAAAAAAAATATATATATATTTTTTCATAAATATGAAAATGAAAAAAAAGACGACTACCAGGTGAACGCATAACTTACCACGTGCCCGTAGCCAAACACGTCTTTAAATGACCAGTGGGGTCGAATCCGGGTGGGGGGGTGTGATAACTGCCTGAATGGAGGTGAAGCTTCACTTAATCTACTTTGAAGCAGAAAAAAAAATATGAAAAATTATTTTTTCAAAAATATGAAAATGAAAAAAAAGAAGACATGGGGGCGTGCGGGACGCACTCGCTAAGCGGACCGGCACATTGAACGCGGGTCGGCGACTCCCCGCTTGCCAGGAGCCCTCCGAAAACGTGGACGGATCCTGCCGAGTAAGAAATGATACTCGGGAGGTGTTTACCCAGCTGCCGACTATACCAGGTGATGTAGGACAGGTTCACTCACACACACACTCACACAGACACACCTATTCACTTGGGCCTTCTCCCTCATGCCCTGCTGACATCCATGCAGGCCCACATTGACCTTGTGACCTCTGGAGCTCCATGCATCTTGTTCTACACTCCCTGCCTAGTAAAACCCTTTCTCCCATGGGCCTGAGAGTACAGCTCATTTGAGACCATTTTGGAAAAGATTTTCTGTCATTTTTAAATGCCCACAAAAAATTTCACATTATACTGCTGTTTTGAATGTATAGCAAAACCAGGTAGTTTTGAGGTTGAATAGCTACTTGAGTTGCTTGGTTCTACTGAAATTACCAACAGGCATTGGTCCAGGGTGATCAGGCCTATAATTTGAGACCATTTGGGTAAAGATTAGAGCTTTCTTTCCTTTTTAAATCACTCCAGGCAATATGTAATACAAATCTGATTTGGTTGCAATGCTGGGAAGAACTACACCACAGTAGATCCACGTTGCCTTTCAACTTTTTTCAAATAGGTTAAATCCTTCCAAAATGTCATATGAGGTGCAGCAGGCTAGGAGAAAGGGGGGAGAGAGTGGCCAGCCTCCACAGGGGGTATAGAAATACATTGCCTGCTGCCCTAACTTCAACTTGATGCCTATGTGGGTTTATATTGCCATATCAAACTGTCTTCTTTGTCAACCCATCAGGCCACTATAAGGATTACCTGTGTTGAGTTTAAGCTTCCTGGAGCAACCGGAAGTGGGAAGATTGACCCTAAACATGGTTTAGATGTATCCACCAGCAGATAGTGAAAACGCTACATTCAACCCTCTGTAAAAAGTTTAGTTTTTCACGGATTGACCTGAAACTCAGGATTCTGTAAGAGCTTGTCCCAATGAGGATATGTGTTTAATTACAGCTTCCTGTGACAACCGGAAGTGCCTTACATTGTGGTCATAGGTGCTGTTTCGAAGGGTTTAAAAGGCCACATCCTTCCAAAATGTCACATGTGTGATTAGGCAACCCTCATGAACCCGTACATATTAGAAAACCAGGTTTTTATCTGTTTGTTTTTTTATAAAGCTAGAAAAAAATATATAAAAAAAATAAAAAATATGAAGAAAATATGCATCACTAACTGTAAGTCGCTCTGGATAAGAGTGTCTGCTAAATGACTACCAAAAAAATATATATATATATTTTTTCATAAATATGAAAATGAAAAAAAAGACGACTACCAGGTGAACGCATAACTTACCACGTGCCCGTAGCCAAACACGTCTTTAAATGACCAGTGGGGTCGAATCCGGGTGGGGGGGTGTGATAACTGCCTGAATGGAGGTGAAGCTTCACTTAATCTACTTTGAAGCAGAAAAAAAAATATGAAAAATTATTTTTTCAAAAATATGAAAATGAAAAAAAAGAAGACATGGGGGCGTGCGGGACGCACTCGCTAAGCGGACCGGCACATTGAACGCGGGTCGGCGACTCCCCGCTTGCCAGGAGCCCTCCGAAAACGTGGACGGATCCTGCCGAGTAAGAAATGATACTCGGGAGGTGTTTACCCAGCTGCCGAGTATACCAGGTGATGTAGGACAGGTTCACTCACACACACACTCACACAGACACACCTATTCACTTGGGCCTTCTCCCTCATGCCCTGCTGACATCCATGCAGGCCCACATTGACCTTGTGACCTCTGGAGCTCCATGCATCTTGTTCTACACTCCCTGCCTAGTAAAACCCTTTCTCCCATGGGCCTGAGAGTACAGCTCATTTGAGACCATTTTGGAAAAGATTTTCTGTCATTTTTAAATGCCCACAAAAAATTTCACATTATACTGCTGTTTTGAATGTATAGCAAAACCAGGTAGTTTTGAGGTTGAATAGCTACTTGAGTTGCTTGGTTCTACTGAAATTACCAACAGGCATTGGTCCAGGGTGATCAGGCCTATAATTTGAGACCATTTGGGTAAAGATTAGAGCTTTCTTTCCTTTTTAAATCACTCCAGGCAATATGTAATACAAATCTGATTTGGTTGCAATGCTGGGAAGAACTACACCACAGTAGATCCACGTTGCCTTTCAACTTTTTTCAAATAGGTTAAATCCTTCCAAAATGTCATATGAGGTGCAGCAGGCTAGGAGAAAGGGGGGAGAGAGTGGCCAGCCTCCACAGGGGGTATAGAAATACATTGCCTGCTGCCCTAACTTCAACTTGATGCCTATGTGGGTTTATATTGCCATATCAAACTGTCTTCTTTGTCAACCCATCAGGCCACTATAAGGATTACCTGTGTTGAGTTTAAGCTTCCTGGAGCAACCGGAAGTGGGAAGATTGACCCTAAACATGGTTTAGATGTATCCACCAGCAGATAGTGAAAACGCTACATTCAACCCTCTGTAAAAAGTTTAGTTTTTCACGGATTGACCTGAAGCTCAGGATTCTGTAAGAGCTTGTCCCAATGAGGATATGTGTTTAATTACAGCTTCCTGTGACAACCGGAAGTGCCTTACATTGTGGTCATAGGTGCTGTTTCGAAGGGTTTAAAAGGCCACATCCTTCCAAAATGTCACATGTGTGATTAGGCAACCCTCATGAACCCGTACATATTAGAAAACCAGGTTTTTATCCGTTTGTTTTTTTATAAAGCTAGAAAAAAATATATAAAAAAAATAAAAAATATGAAGAAAATATGCATCACTAACTGTAAGTCGCTCTGGATAAGAGTGTCTGCTAAATGACTACCAAAAAAATATATATATATTTTTTTTCATAAATATGAAAATGAAAAAAAAGACGACTACCAGGTGAACGCATAACTTACCACGTGCCCGTAGCCAAACACGTCTTTAAATGACCAGTGGGGTCGAAACCGGGTGGGGGGGTGTGATAACTGCCTGAATGGAGGTGAAGCTTCACTTAATCTACTTTGAAGCAGAAAAAAAAATATGAAAAATTATTTTTTCAAAAATATGAAAATGAAAAAAAAGAAGACATGGGGGCGTGCGGGACGCACTCGCTAAGCGGACCGGCACATTGAACGCGGGTCGGCGACTCCCCGCTTGCCAGGAGCCCTCCGAAAACGTGGACGGATCCTGCCGAGTAAGAAATGATACTCGGGAGGTGTTTACCCAGCTGCCGAGTATACCAGGTGATGTAGGACAGGTTCACTCACACACACACTCACACAGACACACCTATTCACTTGGGCCTTCTCCCTCATGCCCTGCTGACATCCATGCAGGCCCACATTGACCTTGTGACCTCTGGAGCTCCATGCATCTTGTTCTACACTCCCTGCCTAGTAAAACCCTTTCTCCCATGGGCCTGAGAGTACAGCTCATTTGAGACCATTTTGGAAAAGATTTTCTGTCATTTTTAAATGCCCACAAAAAATTTCACATTATACTGCTGTTTTGAATGTATAGCAAAACCAGGTAGTTTTGAGGTTGAATAGCTACTTGAGTTGCTTGGTTCTACTGAAATTACCAACAGGCATTGGTCCAGGGTGATCAGGCCTATAATTTGAGACCATTTGGGTAAAGATTAGAGCTTTCTTTCCTTTTTAAATCACTCCAGGCAATATGTAATACAAATCTGATTTGGTTGCAATGCTGGGAAGAACTACACCACAGTAGATCCACGTTGCCTTTCAACTTTTTTCAAATAGGTTAAATCCTTCCAAAATGTCATATGAGGTGCAGCAGGCTAGGAGAAAGGGGGGAGAGAGTGGCCAGCCTCCACAGGGGATATAGAAATACATTGCCTGCTGCCCTAACTTCAACTTGATGCCTATGTGGGTTTATATTGCCATATCAAACTGTCTTCTTTGTCAACCCATCAGGCCACTATAAGGATTACCTGTGTTGAGTTTAAGCTTCCTGGAGCAACCGGAAGTGGGAAGATTGACCCTAAACATGGTTTAGATGTATCCACCAGCAGATAGTGAAAACGCTACATTCAACCCTCTGTAAAAAGTTTAGTTTTTCACGGATTGACCTGAAACTCAGGATTCTGTAAGAGCTTGTCCCAATGAGGATATGTGTTTAATTACAGCTTCCTGTGACAACCGGAAGTGCCTTACATTGTGGTCATAGGTGCTGTTTCGAAGGGTTTAAAAGGTCACATCCTTCCAAAATGTCACATGTGTGATTAGGCAACCCTCATGAACCCGTACATATTAGAAAACCAGGTTTTTATCCGTTTGTTTTTTTATAAAGCTAGAAAAAAATATATAAAAAAAATAAAAAATATGAAGAAAATATGCATCACTAACTGTAAGTCGCTCTGGATAAGAGTGTCTGCTAAATGACTACCAAAAAAATATATATATATATTTTTTCATAAATATTTAAATGAAAAAAAAGACGACTACCAGGTGAACGCATAACTTACCACGTGCCCGTAGCCAAACACGTCTTTAAATGACCAGTGGGGTCGAATCCGGGTGGGGGGGTGTGATAACTGCCTGAATGGAGGTGAAGCTTCACTTAATCTACTTTGAAGCAGAAAAAAAATTATGAAAAATTATTTTTTCAAAAATATGAAAATGAAAAAAAAGAAGACATGGGGGCGTGCGGGACGCACTCGCTAAGCGGACCGGCACATTGAACGCGGGTCGGCGACTCCCCGCTTGCCAGGAGCCCTCCGAAAACGTGGACGGATCCTGCCGAGTAAGAAATGATACTCGGGAGGTGTTTACCCAGCTGCCGAGTATACCAGGTGATGTAGGACAGGTTCACTCACACACACACTCACACAGACACACCTATTCACTTGGGCCTTCTCCCTCATGCCCTGCTGACATCCATGCAGGCCCACATTGACCTTGTGACCTCTGGAGCTCCATGCATCTTGTTCTACACTCCCTGCCTAGTAAAACCCTTTCTCCCATGGGCCTGAGAGTACAGCTCATTTGAGACCATTTTGGAAAAGATTTTCTGTCATTTTTAAATGCCCACAAAAAATTTCACATTATACTGCTGTTTTGAATGTATAGCAAAACCAGGTAGTTTTGAGGTTGAATAGCTACTTGAGTTGCTTGGTTCTACTGAAATTACCAACAGGCATTGGTCCAGGGTGATCAGGCCTATAATTTGAGACCATTTGGGTAAAGATTAGAGCTTTCTTTCCTTTTTAAATCACTCCAGGCAATATGTAATACAAATCTGATTTGGTTGCAATGCTGGGAAGAACTACACCACAGTAGATCCACGTTGCCTTTCAACTTTTTTCAAATAGGTTAAATCCTTCCAAAATGTCATATGAGGTGCAGCAGGCTAGGAGAAAGGGGGGAGAGAGTGGCCAGCCTCCACAGGGGGTATAGAAATACATTGCCTGCTGCCCTAACTTCAACTTGATGCCTATGTGGGTTTATATTGCCATATCAAACTGTCTTCTTTGTCAACCCATCAGGCCACTATAAGGATTACCTGTGTTGAGTTTAAGCTTCCTGGAGCAACCGGAAGTGGGAAGATTGACCCTAAACATGGTTTAGATGTATCCACCAGCAGATAGTGAAAACGCTACATTCAACCCTCTGTAAAAAGTTTAGTTTTTCACGGATTGACCTGAAACTCAGGATTCTGTAAGAGCTTGTCCCAATGAGGATATGTGTTTAATTACAGCTTCCTGTGACAACCGGAAGTGCCTTACATTGTGGTCATAGGTGCTGTTTCGAAGGGTTTAAAAGGCCACATCCTTCCAAAATGTCACATGTGTGATTAGGCAACCCTCATGAACCCGTACATATTAGAAAACCAGGTTTTTATCCGTTTGTTTTTTTATAAAGCTAGAAAAAAATATATAAAAAAAATAAAAAATATGAAGAAAATATGCATCACTAACTGTAAGTCGCTCTGGATAAGAGTGTCTGCTAAATGACTACCAAAAAAATATATATATATTTTTTTTCATAAATATGAAAATGAAAAAAAAGACGACTACCAGGTGAACGCATAACTTACCACGTGCCCGTAGCCAAACACGTCTTTAAATGACCAGTGGGGTCGAATCCGGGTGGGGGGGTGTGATAACTGCCTGAATGGAGGTGAAGCTTCACTTAATCTACTTTGAAGCAGAAAAAAAAATATGAAAAATTATTTTTTCAAAAATATGAAAATGAAAAAAAAGAAGACATGGGGGCGTGCGGGACGCACTCGCTAAGCGGACCGGCACATTGAACGCGGGTCGGCGAGTCCCCGCTTGCCAGGAGCCCTCCGAAAACGTGGACGGATCCTGCCGAGTAAGAAATGATACTCGGGAGGTGTTTACCCAGCTGCCGAGTATACCAGGTGATGTAGGACAGGTTCACTCACACACACACTCACACAGACACACCTATTCACTTGGGCCTTCTCCCTCATGCCCTGCTGACATCCATGCAGGCCCACATTGACCTTGTGACCTCTGGAGCTCCATGCATCTTGTTCTACACTCCCTGCCTAGTAAAACCCTTTCTCCCATGGGCCTGAGAGTACAGCTCATTTGAGACCATTTTGGAAAAGATTTTCTGTCATTTTTAAATGCCCACAAAAAATTTCACATTATACTGCTGTTTTGAATGTATAGCAAAACCAGGTAGTTTTGAGGTTGAATAGCTACTTGAGTTGCTTGGTTCTACTGAAATTACCAACAGGCATTGGTCCAGGGTGATCAGGCCTATAATTTGAGACCATTTGGGTAAAGATTAGAGCTTTCTTTCCTTTTTAAATCACTCCAGGCAATATGTAATACAAATCTGATTTGGTTGCAATGCTGGGAAGAACTACACCACAGTAGATCCACGTTGCCTTTCAACTTTTTTCAAATAGGTTAAATCCTTCCAAAATGTCATATGAGGTGCAGCAGGCTAGGAGAAAGGGGGGAGAGAGTGGCCAGCCTCCACAGGGGATATAGAAATACATTGCCTGCTGCCCTAACTTCAACTTGATGCCTATGTGGGTTTATATTGCCATATCAAACTGTCTTCTTTGTCAACCCATCAGGCCACTATAAGGATTACCTGTGTTGAGTTTAAGCTTCCTGGAGCAACCGGAAGTGGGAAGATTGACCCTAAACATGGTTTAGATGTATCCACCAGCAGATAGTGAAAACGCTACATTCAACCCTCTGTAAAAAGTTTAGTTTTTCACGGATTGACCTGAAACTCAGGATTCTGTAAGAGCTTGTCCCAATGAGGATATGTGTTTAATTACAGCTTCCTGTGACAACCGGAAGTGCCTTACATTGTGGTCATAGGTGCTGTTTCGAAGGGTTTAAAAGGTCACATCCTTCCAAAATGTCACATGTGTGATTAGGCAACCCTCATGAACCCGTACATATTAGAAAACCAGGTTTTTATCCGTTTGTTTTTTTATAAAGCTAGAAAAAAATATATAAAAAAAATAAAAAATATGAAGAAAATATGCATCACTAACTGTAAGTCGCTCTGGATAAGAGTGTCTGCTAAATGACTACCAAAAAAATATATATATATATTTTTTCATAAATATGAAAATGAAAAAAAAGACGACTACCAGGTGAACGCATAACTTACCACGTGCCCGTAGCCAAACACGTCTTTAAATGACCAGTGGGGTCGAATCCGGGTGGCGGGGTGTGATAACTGCCTGAATGGAGGTGAAGCTTCACTTAATCTACTTTGAAGCAGAAAAAAAAATATGAAAAATTATTTTTTCAAAAATATGAAAATGAAAAAAAAGAATACATGGGGGCGTGCGGGACGCACTCGCTAAGCGGACCGGCACATTGAACGCGGGTCGGCGACTCCCCGCTTGCCAGGAGCCCTCCGAAAACGTGGACGGATCCTGCCGAGTAAGAAATGATACTCGGGAGGTGTTTACCCAGCTGCCGAGTATACCAGGTGATGTAGGACAGGTTCACTCACACACACACTCACACAGACACACCTATTCACTTGGGCCTTCTCCCTCATGCCCTGCTGACATCCATGCAGGCCCACATTGACCTTGTGACCTCTGGAGCTCCATGCATCTTGTTCTACACTCCCTGCCTAGTAAAACCCTTTCTCCCATGGGCCTGAGAGTACAGCTCATTTGAGACCATTTTGGAAAAGATTTTCTGTCATTTTTAAATGCCCACAAAAAATTTCACATTATACTGCTGTTTTGAATGTATAGCAAAACCAGGTAGTTTTGAGGTTGAATAGCTACTTGAGTTGCTTGGTTCTACTGAAATTACCAACAGGCATTGGTCCAGGGTGATCAGGCCTATAATTTGAGACCATTTGGGTAAAGATTAGAGCTTTCTTTCCTTTTTAAATCACTCCAGGCAATATGTAATACAAATCTGATTTGGTTGCAATGCTGGGAAGAACTACACCACAGTAGATCCACGTTGCCTTTCAACTTTTTTCAAATAGGTTAAATCCTTCCAAAATGTCATATGAGGTGCAGCAGGCTAGGAGAAAGGGGGGAGAGAGTGGCCAGCCTCCACAGGGGATATAGAAATACATTGCCTGCTGCCCTAACTTCAACTTGATGCCTATGTGGGTTTATATTGCCATATCAAACTGTCTTCTTTGTCAACCCATCAGGCCACTATAAGGATTACCTGTGTTGAGTTTAAGCTTCCTGGAGCAACCGGAAGTGGGAAGATTGACCCTAAACATGGTTTAGATGTATCCACCAGCAGATAGTGAAAACGCTACATTCAACCCTCTGTAAAAAGTTTAGTTTTTCACGGATTGACCTGAAACTCAGGATTCTGTAAGAGCTTGTCCCAATGAGGATATGTGTTTAATTACAGCTTCCTGTGACAACCGGAAGTGCCTTACATTGTGGTCATAGGTGCTGTTTCGAAGGGTTTAAAAGGTCACATCCTTCCAAAATGTCACATGTGTGATTAGGCAACCCTCATGAACCCGTACATATTAGAAAACCAGGTTTTTATCCGTTTGTTTTTTTATAAAGCTAGAAAAAAATATATAAAAAAAATAAAAAATATGAAGAAAATATGCATCACTAACTGTAAGTCGCTCTGGATAAGAGTGTCTGCTAAATGACTACCAAAAAAAAATATATATATATTTTTTCATAAATATGAAAATGAAAAAAAAGACGACTACCAGGTGAACGCATAACTTACCACGTGCCCGTAGCCAAACACGTCTTTAAATGACCAGTGGGGTCGAATCCGGGTGGCGGGGTGTGATAACTGCCTGAATGGAGGTGAAGCTTCACTTAATCTACTTTGAAGCAGAAAAAAAAATATGAACAATTATTTTTTCAAAAATATGAAAATGAAAAAAAAGAATACATGGGGGCGTGCGGGACGCACTCGCTAAGCGGACCGGCACATTGAACGCGGGTCGGCGACTCCCCGCTTGCCAGGAGCCCTCCGAAAACGTGGACGGATCCTGCCGAGTAAGAAATGATACTCGGGAGGTGTTTACCCAGCTGCCGAGTATACCAGGTGATGTAGGACAGGTTCACTCACACACACACTCACACAGACACACCTATTCACTTGGGCCTTCTCCCTCATGCCCTGCTGACATCCATGCAGGCCCACATTGACCTTGTGACCTCTGGAGCTCCATGCATCTTGTTCTACACTCCCTGCCTAGTAAAACCCTTTCTCCCATGGGCCTGAGAGTACAGCTCATTTGAGACCATTTTGGAAAAGATTTTCTGTCATTTTTAAATGCCCACAAAAAATTTCACATTATACTGCTGTTTTGAATGTATAGCAAAACCAGGTAGTTTTGAGGTTGAATAGCTACTTGAGTTGCTTGGTTCTACTGAAATTACCAACAGGCATTGGTCCAGGGTGATCAGGCCTATAATTTGAGACCATTTGGGTAAAGATTAGAGCTTTCTTTCCTTTTTAAATCACTCCAGGCAATATGTAATACAAATCTGATTTGGTTGCAATGCTGGGAAGAACTACACCACAGTAGATCCACGTTGCCTTTCAACTTTTTTCAAATAGGTTAAATCCTTCCAAAATGTCATATGAGGTGCAGCAGGCTAGGAGAAAGGGGGGAGAGAGTGGCCAGCCTCCACAGGGGATATAGAAATACATTGCCTGCTGCCCTAACTTCAACTTGATGCCTATGTGGGTTTATATTGCCATATCAAACTGTCTTCTTTGTCAACCCATCAGGCCACTATAAGGATTACCTGTGTTGAGTTTAAGCTTCCTGGAGCAACCGGAAGTGGGAAGATTGACCCTAAAAATGGTTTAGATGTATCCACCAGCAGATAGTGAAAACGCTACATTCAACCCTCTGTAAAAAGTTTAGTTTTTCACGGATTGACCTGAAACTCAGGATTCTGTAAGAGCTTGTCCCAATGAGGATATGTGTTTAATTACAGCTTCCTGTGACAACCGGAAGTGCCTTACATTGTGGTCATAGGTGCTGTTTCGAAGGGTTTAAAAGGTCACATCCTTCCAAAATGTCACATGTGTGATTAGGCAACCCTCATGAACCCGTACATATTAGAAAACCAGGTTTTTATCCGTTTGTTTTTTTATAAAGCTAGAAAAAAATATATAAAAAAAATAAAAAATATGAAGAAAATATGCATCACTAACTGTAAGTCGCTCTGGATAAGAGTGTCTGCTAAATGACTACCAAAAAAATATATATATATATTTTTTCATAAATATGAAAATGAAAAAAAAGACGACTACCAGGTGAACGCATAACTTACCACGTGCCCGTAGCCAAACACGTCTTTAAATGACCAGTGGGGTCGAATCCGGGTGGCGGGGTGTGATAACTGCCTGAATGGAGGTGAAGCTTCACTTAATCTACTTTGAAGCAGAAAAAAAAATATGAAAAATTATTTTTTCAAAAATATGAAAATGAAAAAAAAGAATACATGGGGGCGTGCGGGACGCACTCGCTAAGCGGACCGGCACATTGAACGCGGGTCGGCGACTCCCCGCTTGCCAGGAGCCCTCCGAAAACGTGGACGGATCCTGCCGAGTAAGAAATGATACTCGGGAGGTGTTTACCCAGCTGCCGAGTATACCAGGTGATGTAGGACAGGTTCACTCACACACACACTCACACAGACACACCTATTCACTTGGGCCTTCTCCCTCATGCCCTGCTGACATCCATGCAGGCCCACATTGACCTTGTGACCTCTGGAGCTCCATGCATCTTGTTCTACACTCCCTGCCTAGTAAAACCCTTTCTCCCATGGGCCTGAGAGTACAGCTCATTTGAGACCATTTTGGAAAAGATTTTCTGTCATTTTTAAATGCCCACAAAAAATTTCACATTATACTGCTGTTTTGAATGTATAGCAAAACCAGGTAGTTTTGAGGTTGAATAGCTACTTGAGTTGCTTGGTTCTACTGAAATTACCAACAGGCATTGGTCCAGGGTGATCAGGCCTATAATTTGAGACCATTTGGGTAAAGATTAGAGCTTTCTTTCCTTTTTAAATCACTCCAGGCAATATGTAATACAAATCTGATTTGGTTGCAATGCTGGGAAGAACTACACCACAGTAGATCCACGTTGCCTTTCAACTTTTTTCAAATAGGTTAAATCCTTCCAAAATGTCATATGAGGTGCAGCAGGCTAGGAGAAAGGGGGGAGAGAGTGGCCAGCCTCCACAGGGGATATAGAAATACATTGCCTGCTGCCCTAACTTCAACTTGATGCCTATGTGGGTTTATATTGCCATATCAAACTGTCTTCTTTGTCAACCCATCAGGCCACTATAAGGATTACCTGTGTTGAGTTTAAGCTTCCTGGAGCAACCGGAAGTGGGAAGATTGACCCTAAACATGGTTTAGATGTATCCACCAGCAGATAGTGAAAACGCTACATTCAACCCTCTGTAAAAAGTTTAGTTTTTCACGGATTGACCTGAAACTCAGGATTCTGTAAGAGCTTGTCCCAATGAGGATATGTGTTTAATTACAGCTTCCTGTGACAACCGGAAGTGCCTTACATTGTGGTCATAGGTGCTGTTTCGAAGGGTTTAAAAGGTCACATCCTTCCAAAATGTCACATGTGTGATTAGGCAACCCTCATGAACCCGTACATATTAGAAAACCAGGTTTTTATCCGTTTGTTTTTTTATAAAGCTAGAAAAAAATATATAAAAAAAATAAAAAATATGAAGAAAATATGCATCACTAACTGTAAGTCGCTCTGGATAAGAGTGTCTGCTAAATGACTACCAAAAAAAAATATATATATATTTTTTCATAAATATGAAAATGAAAAAAAAGACGACTACCAGGTGAACGCATAACTTACCACGTGCCCGTAGCCAAACACGTCTTTAAATGACCAGTGGGGTCGAATCCGGGTGGCGGGGTGTGATAACTGCCTGAATGGAGGTGAAGCTTCACTTAATCTACTTTGAAGCAGAAAAAAAAATATGAACAATTATTTTTTCAAAAATATGAAAATGAAAAAAAAGAATACATGGGGGCGTGCGGGACGCACTCGCTAAGCGGACCGGCACATTGAACGCGGGTCGGCGACTCCCCGCTTGCCAGGAGCCCTCCGAAAACGTGGACGGATCCTGCCGAGTAAGAAATGATACTCGGGAGGTGTTTACCCAGCTGCCGAGTATACCAGGTGATGTAGGACAGGTTCACTCACACACACACTCACACAGACACACCTATTCACTTGGGCCTTCTCCCTCATGCCCTGCTGACATCCATGCAGGCCCACATTGACCTTGTGACCTCTGGAGCTCCATGCATCTTGTTCTACACTCCCTGCCTAGTAAAACCCTTTCTCCCATGGGCCTGAGAGTACAGCTCATTTGAGACCATTTTGGAAAAGATTTTCTGTCATTTTTAAATGCCCACAAAAAATTTCACATTATACTGCTGTTTTGAATGTATAGCAAAACCAGGTAGTTTTGAGGTTGAATAGCTACTTGAGTTGCTTGGTTCTACTGAAATTACCAACAGGCATTGGTCCAGGGTGATCAGGCCTATAATTTGAGACCATTTGGGTAAAGATTAGAGCTTTCTTTCCTTTTTAAATCACTCCAGGCAATATGTAATACAAATCTGATTTGGTTGCAATGCTGGGAAGAACTACACCACAGTAGATCCACGTTGCCTTTCAACTTTTTTCAAATAGGTTAAATCCTTCCAAAATGTCATATGAGGTGCAGCAGGCTAGGAGAAAGGGGGGAGAGAGTGGCCAGCCTCCACAGGGGATATAGAAATACATTGCCTGCTGCCCTAACTTCAACTTGATGCCTATGTGGGTTTATATTGCCATATCAAACTGTCTTCTTTGTCAACCCATCAGGCCACTATAAGGATTACCTGTGTTGAGTTTAAGCTTCCTGGAGCAACCGGAAGTGGGAAGATTGACCCTAAACATGGTTTAGATGTATCCACCAGCAGATAGTGAAAACGCTACATTCAACCCTCTGTAAAAAGTTTAGTTTTTCACGGATTGACCTGAAACTCAGGATTCTGTAAGAGCTTGTCCCAATGAGGATATGTGTTTAATTACAGCTTCCTGTGACAACCGGAAGTGCCTTACATTGTGGTCATAGGTGCTGTTTCGAAGGGTTTAAAAGGTCACATCCTTCCAAAATGTCACATGTGTGATTAGGCAACCCTCATGAACCCGTACATATTAGAAAACCAGGTTTTTATCCGTTTGTTTTTTTATAAAGCTAGAAAAAAATATATAAAAAAAATAAAAAATATGAAGAAAATATGCATCACTAACTGTAAGTCGCTCTGGATAAGAGTGTCTGCTAAATGACTACCAAAAAAATATATATATATATTTTTTCATAAATATGAAAATGAAAAAAAAGACGACTACCAGGTGAACGCATAACTTACCACGTGCCCGTAGCCAAACACGTCTTTAAATGACCAGTGGGGTCGAATCCGGGTGGGGGGGTGTGATAACTGCCTGAATGGAGGTGAAGCTTCACTTAATCTACTTTGAAGCAGAAAAAAAAATATGAAAAATTATTTTTTCAAAAATATGAAAATGAAAAAAAAGAATACATGGGGGCGTGCGGGACGCACTCGCTAAGCGGACCGGCACATTGAACGCGGGTCGGCGACTCCCCGCTTGCCAGGAGCCCTCCGAAAACGTGGACGGATCCTGCCGAGTAAGAAATGATACTCGGGAGGTGTTTACCCAGCTGCCGAGTATACCAGGTGATGTAGGACAGGTTCACTCACACACACACTCACACAGACACACCTATTCACTTGGGCCTTCTCCCTCATGCCCTGCTGACATCCATGCAGGCCCACATTGACCTTGTGACCTCTGGAGCTCCATGCATCTTGTTCTACACTCCCTGCCTAGTAAAACCCTTTCTCCCATGGGCCTGAGAGTACAGCTCATTTGAGACCATTTTGGAAAAGATTTTCTGTCATTTTTAAATGCCCACAAAAAATTTCACATTATACTGCTGTTTTGAATGTATAGCAAAACCAGGTAGTTTTGAGGTTGAATAGCTACTTGAGTTGCTTGGTTCTACTGAAATTACCAACAGGCATTGGTCCAGGGTGATCAGGCCTATAATTTGAGACCATTTGGGTAAAGATTAGAGCTTTCTTTCCTTTTTAAATCACTCCAGGCAATATGTAATACAAATCTGATTTGGTTGCAATGCTGGGAAGAACTACACCACAGTAGATCCACGTTGCCTTTCAACTTTTTTCAAATAGGTTAAATCCTTCCAAAATGTCATATGAGGTGCAGCAGGCTAGGAGAAAGGGGGGAGAGAGTGGCCAGCCTCCACAGGGGATATAGAAATACATTGCCTGCTGCCCTAACTTCAACTTGATGCCTATGTGGGTTTATATTGCCATATCAAACTGTCTTCTTTGTCAACCCATCAGGCCACTATAAGGATTACCTGTGTTGAGTTTAAGCTTCCTGGAGCAACCGGAAGTGGGAAGATTGACCCTAAACATGGTTTAGATGTATCCACCAGCAGATAGTGAAAACGCTACATTCAACCCTCTGTAAAAAGTTTAGTTTTTCACGGATTGACCTGAAACTCAGGATTCTGTAAGAGCTTGTCCCAATGAGGATATGTGTTTAATTACAGCTTCCTGTGACAACCGGAAGTGCCTTACATTGTGGTCATAGGTGCTGTTTCGAAGGGTTTAAAAGGTCACATCCTTCCAAAATGTCACATGTGTGATTAGGCAACCCTCATGAACCCGTACATATTAGAAAACCAGGTTTTTATCCGTTTGTTTTTTTATAAAGCTAGAAAAAAATATATTAAAAAAATAAAAAATATGAAGAAAATATGCATCACTAACTGTAAGTCGCTCTGGATAAGAGTGTCTGCTAAATGACTACCAAAAAAATATATATATATATTTTTTCATAAATATGAAAATGAAAAAAAAGACGACTACCAGGTGAACGCATAACTTACCACGTGCCCGTAGCCAAACACGTCTTTAAATGACCAGTGGGGTCGAATCCGGGTGGGGGGGTGTGATAACTGCCTGAATGGAGGTGAAGCTTCACTTAATCTACTTTGAAGCAGAAAAAAAAATATGAAAAATTATTTTTTCAAAAATATGAAAATGAAAAAAAAGAATACATGGGGGCGTGCGGGACGCACTCGCTAAGCGGACCGGCACATTGAACGCGGGTCGGCGACTCCCCGCTTGCCAGGAGCCCTCCGAAAACGTGGACGGATCCTGCCGAGTAAGAAATGATACTCGGGAGGTGTTTACCCAGCTGCCGAGTATACCAGGTGATGTAGGACAGGTTCACTCACACACACACTCACACAGACACACCTATTCACTTGGGCCTTCTCCCTCATGGCCTGCTGACATCCATGCAGGCCCACATTGACCTTGTGACCTCTGGAGCTCCATGCATCTTGTTCTACACTCCCTGCCTAGTAAAACCCTTTCTCCCATGGGCCTGAGAGTACAGCTCATTTGAGACCATTTTGGAAAAGATTTTCTGTCATTTTTAAATGCCCACAAAAAATTTCACATTATACTGCTGTTTTGAATGTATAGCAAAACCAGGTAGTTTTGAGGTTGAATAGCTACTTGAGTTGCTTGGTTCTACTGAAATTACCAACAGGCATTGGTCCAGGGTGATCAGGCCTATAATTTGAGACCATTTGGGTAAAGATTAGAGCTTTCTTTCCTTTTTAAATCACTCCAGGCAATATGTAATACAAATCTGATTTGGTTGCAATGCTGGGAAGAACTACACCACAGTAGATCCACGTTGCCTTTCAACTTTTTTCAAATAGGTTAAATCCTTCCAAAATGTCATATGAGGTGCAGCAGGCTAGGAGAAAGGGGGGAGAGAGTGGCCAGCCTCCACAGGGGATATAGAAATACATTGCCTGCTGCCCTAACTTCAACTTGATGCCTATGTGGGTTTATATTGCCATATCAAACTGTCTTCTTTGTCAACCCATCAGGCCACTATAAGGATTACCTGTGTTGAGTTTAAGCTTCCTGGAGCAACCGGAAGTGGGAAGATTGACCCTAAACATGGTTTAGATGTATCCACCAGCAGATAGTGAAAACGCTACATTCAACCCTCTGTAAAAAGTTTAGTTTTTCACGGATTGACCTGAAACTCAGGATTCTGTAAGAGCTTGTCCCAATGAGGATATGTGTTTAATTACAGCTTCCTGTGACAACCGGAAGTGCCTTACATTGTGGTCATAGGTGCTGTTTCGAAGGGTTTAAAAGGCCACATCCTTCCAAAATGTCACATGTGTGATTAGGCAACCCTCATGAACCCGTACATATTAGAAAACCAGGTTTTTATCCGTTTGTTTTTTTATAAAGCTAGAAAAAAATATATAAAAAAAATAAAAAATATGAAGAAAATATGCATCACTAACTGTAAGTCGCTCTGGATAAGAGTGTCTGCTAAATGACTACCAAAAAAAAATATATATATATTTTTTCATAAATATGAAAATGAAAAAAAAGACGACTACCAGGTGAACGCATAACTTACCACGTGCCCGTAGCCAAACACGTCTTTAAATGACCAGTGGGGTCGAATCCGGGTGGGGGGGTGTGATAACTGCCTGAATGGAGGTGAAGCTTCACTTAATCTACTT
This sequence comes from Coregonus lavaretus, assembly GCF_964263955.1. Classification (NCBI taxonomy): domain Eukaryota; kingdom Metazoa; phylum Chordata; class Actinopteri; order Salmoniformes; family Salmonidae; genus Coregonus; species Coregonus lavaretus. The sequence goes on from NW_028166773.1 coordinate 149,173, forward strand.
TGAAGCAGAAAAAAAATTATGAAAAATTATTTTTTCAAAAATATGAAAATGAAAAAAAAGAAGACATGGGGGCGTGCGGGACGCACTCGCTAAGCGGACCGGCACATTGAACGCGGGTCGGCGACTCCCCGCTTGCCAGGAGCCCTCCGAAAACGTGGACGGATCCTGCCGAGTAAGAAATGATACTCGGGAGGTGTTTACCCAGCTGCCGAGTATACCAGGTGATGTAGGACAGGTTCACTCACACACACACTCACACAGACACACCTATTCACTTGGGCCTTCTCCCTCATGCCCTGCTGACATCCATGCAGGCCCACATTGACCTTGTGACCTCTGGAGCTCCATGCATCTTGTTCTACACTCCCTGCCTAGTAAAACCCTTTCTCCCATGGGCCTGAGAGTACAGCTCATTTGAGACCATTTTGGAAAAGATTTTCTGTCATTTTTAAATGCCCACAAAAAATTTCACATTATACTGCTGTTTTGAATGTATAGCAAAACCAGGTAGTTTTGAGGTTGAATAGCTACTTGAGTTGCTTGGTTCTACTGAAATTACCAACAGGCATTGGTCCAGGGTGATCAGGCCTATAATTTGAGACCATTTGGGTAAAGATTAGAGCTTTCTTTCCTTTTTAAATCACTCCAGGCAATATGTAATACAAATCTGATTTGGTTGCAATGCTGGGAAGAACTACACCACAGTAGATCCACGTTGCCTTTCAACTTTTTTCAAATAGGTTAAATCCTTCCAAAATGTCATATGAGGTGCAGCAGGCTAGGAGAAAGGGGGGAGAGAGTGGCCAGCCTCCACAGGGGGTATAGAAATACATTGCCTGCTGCCCTAACTTCAACTTGATGCCTATGTGGGTTTATATTGCCATATCAAACTGTCTTCTTTGTCAACCCATCAGGCCACTATAAGGATTACCTGTGTTGAGTTTAAGCTTCCTGGAGCAACCGGAAGTGGGAAGATTGACCCTAAACATGGTTTAGATGTATCCACCAGCAGATAGTGAAAACGCTACATTCAACCCTCTGTAAAAAGTTTAGTTTTTCACGGATTGACCTGAAACTCAGGATTCTGTAAGAGCTTGTCCCAATGAGGATATGTGTTTAATTACAGCTTCCTGTGACAACCGGAAGTGCCTTACATTGTGGTCATAGGTGCTGTTTCGAAGGGTTTAAAAGGTCACATCCTTCCAAAATGTCACATGTGTGATTAGGCAACCCTCATGAACCCGTACATATTAGAAAACCAGGTTTTTATCCGTTTGTTTTTTTATAAAGCTAGAAAAAAATATATAAAAAAAATAAAAAATATGAAGAAAATATGCATCACTAACTGTAAGTCGCTCTGGATAAGAGTGTCTGCTAAATGACTACCAAAAAAATATATATATATATTTTTTCATAAATATGAAAATGAAAAAAAAGACGACTACCAGGTGAACGCATAACTTACCACGTGCCCGTAGCCAAACACGTCTTTAAATGACCAGTGGGGTCGAATCCGGGTGGGGGGGTGTGATAACTGCCTGAATGGAGGTGAAGCTTCACTTAATCTACTTTGAAGCAGAAAAAAAAATATGAAAAATTATTTTTTCAAAAATATGAAAATGAAAAAAAAGAAGACATGGGGGCGTGCGGGACGCACTCGCTAAGCGGACCGGCACATTGAACGCGGGTCGGCGACTCCCCGCTTGCCAGGAGCCCTCCGAAAACGTGGACGGATCCTGCCGAGTAAGAAATGATACTCGGGAGGTGTTTACCCAGCTGCCGAGTATACCAGGTGATGTAGGACAGGTTCACTCACACACACACTCACACAGACACACCTATTCACTTGGGCCTTCTCCCTCATGCCCTGCTGACATCCATGCAGGCCCACATTGACCTTGTGATCTCTGGAGCTCCATGCATCTTGTTCTACACTCCCTGCCTAGTAAAACCCTTTCTCCCATGGGCCTGAGAGTACAGCTCATTTGAGACCATTTTGGAAAAGATTTTCTGTCATTTTTAAATGCCCACAAAAAATTTCACATTATACTGCTGTTTTGAATGTATAGCAAAACCAGGTAGTTTTGAGGTTGAATAGCTACTTGAGTTGCTTGGTTCTACTGAAATTACCAACAGGCATTGGTCCAGGGTGATCAGGCCTATAATTTGAGACCATTTGGGTAAAGATTAGAGCTTTCTTTCCTTTTTAAATCACTCCAGGCAATATGTAATACAAATCTGATTTGGTTGCAATGCTGGGAAGAACTACACCACAGTAGATCCACGTTGCCTTTCAACTTTTTTCAAATAGGTTAAATCCTTCCAAAATGTCATATGAGGTGCAGCAGGCTAGGAGAAAGGGGGGAGAGAGTGGCCAGCCTCCACAGGGGGTATAGAAATACATTGCCTGCTGCCCTAACTTCAACTTGATGCCTATGTGGGTTTATATTGCCATATCAAACTGTCTTCTTTGTCAACCCATCAGGCCACTATAAGGATTACCTGTGTTGAGTTTAAGCTTCCTGGAGCAACCGGAAGTGGGAAGATTGACCCTAAACATGGTTTAGATGTATCCACCAGCAGATAGTGAAAACGCTACATTCAACCCTCTGTAAAAAGTTTAGTTTTTCACGGATTGACCTGAAACTCAGGATTCTGTAAGAGCTTGTCCCAATGAGGATATGTGTTTAATTACAGCTTCCTGTGACAACCGGAAGTGCCTTACATTGTGGTCATAGGTGCTGTTTCGAAGGGTTTAAAAGGTCACATCCTTCCAAAATGTCACATGTGTGATTAGGCAACCCTCATGAACCCGTACATATTAGAAAACCAGGTTTTTATCCGTTTGTTTTTTTATAAAGCTAGAAAAAAATATATAAAAAAAATAAAAAATATGAAGAAAATATGCATCACTAACTGTAAGTCGCTCTGGATAAGAGTGTCTGCTAAATGACTACCAAAAATATATATATATATATTTTTTCATAAATATGAAAATGAAAAAAAAGACGACTACCAGGTGAACGCATAACTTACCACGTGCCCGTAGCCAAACACGTCTTTAAATGACCAGTGGGGTCGAATCCGGGTGGGGGGGTGTGATAACTGCCTGAATGGAGGTGAAGCTTCACTTAATCTACTTTGAAGCAGAAAAAAAATTATGAAAAATTATTTTTTCTAAAATATGAAAATGAAAAAAAAGAAGACATGGGGGCGTGCGGGACGCACTCGCTAAGCGGACCGGCACATTGAACGCGGGTCGGCGACTCCCCGCTTGCCAGGAGCCCTCCGAAAACGTGGACGGATCCTGCCGAGTAAGAAATGATACTCGGGAGGTGTTTACCCAGCTGCCGAGTATACCAGGTGATGTAGGACAGGTTCACTCACACACACACTCACACAGACACACCTATTCACTTGGGCCTTCTCCCTCATGCCCTGCTGACATCCATGCAGGCCCACATTGACCTTGTGACCTCTGGAGCTCCATGCATCTTGTTCTACACTCCCTGCCTAGTAAAACCCTTTCTCCCATGGGCCTGAGAGTACAGCTCATTTGAGACCATTTTGGAAAAGATTTTCTGTCATTTTTAAATGCCCACAAAAAATTTCACATTATACTGCTGTTTTGAATGTATAGCAAAACCAGGTAGTTTTGAGGTTGAATAGCTACTTGAGTTGCTTGGTTCTACTGAAATTACCAACAGGCATTGGTCCAGGGTGATCAGGCCTATAATTTGAGACCATTTGGGTAAAGATTAGAGCTTTCTTTCCTTTTTAAATCACTCCAGGCAATATGTAATACAAATCTGATTTGGTTGCAATGCTGGGAAGAACTACACCACAGTAGATCCACGTTGCCTTTCAACTTTTTTCAAATAGGTTAAATCCTTCCAAAATGTCATATGAGGTGCAGCAGGCTAGGAGAAAGGGGGGAGAGAGTGGCCAGCCTCCACAGGGGGTATAGAAATACATTGCCTGCTGCCCTAACTTCAACTTGATGCCTATGTGGGTTTATATTGCCATATCAAACTGTCTTCTTTGTCAACCCATCAGGCCACTATAAGGATTACCTGTGTTGAGTTTAAGCTTCCTGGAGCAACCGGAAGTGGGAAGATTGACCCTAAACATGGTTTAGATGTATCCACCAGCAGATAGTGAAAACGCTACATTCAACCCTCTGTAAAAAGTTTAGTTTTTCACGGATTGACCTGAAACTCAGGATTCTGTAAGAGCTTGTCCCAATGAGGATATGTGTTTAATTACAGCTTCCTGTGACAACCGGAAGTGCCTTACATTGTGGTCATAGGTGCTGTTTCGAAGGGTTTAAAAGGTCACATCCTTCCAAAATGTCACATGTGTGATTAGGCAACCCTCATGAACCCGTACATATTAGAAAACCAGGTTTTTATCCGTTTGTTTTTTTATAAAGCTAGAAAAAAATATATAAAAAAAATAAAAAATATGAAGAAAATATGCATCACTAACTGTAAGTCGCTCTGGATAAGAGTGTCTGCTAAATGACTACCAAAAAAATATATATATATATTTTTTCATAAATATGAAAATGAAAAAAAAGACGACTACCAGGTGAACGCATAACTTACCACGTGCCCGTAGCCAAACACGTCTTTAAATGACCAGTGGGGTCGAATCCGGGTGGGGGGGTGTGATAACTGCCTGAATGGAGGTGAAGCTTCACTTAATCTACTTTGAAGCAGAAAAAAAATTATGAAAAATTATTTTTTCAAAAATATGAAAATGAAAAAAAAGAAGACATGGGGGCGTGCGGGACGCACTCGCTAAGCGGACCGGCACATTGAACGCGGGTCGGCGACTCCCCGCTTGCCAGGAGCCCTCCGAAAACGTGGACGGATCCTGCCGAATAAGAAATGATACTCGGGAGGTGTTTACCCAGCTGCCGAGTATACCAGGTGATGTAGGACAGGTTCACTCACACACACACTCACACAGACACACCTATTCACTTGGGCCTTCTCCCTCATGCCCTGCTGACATCCATGCAGGCCCACATTGACCTTGTGACCTCTGGAGCTCCATGCATCTTGTTCTACACTCCCTGCCTAGTAAAACCCTTTCTCCCATGGGCCTGAGAGTACAGCTCATTTGAGACCATTTTGGAAAAGATTTTCTGTCATTTTTAAATGCCCACAAAAAATTTCACATTATACTGCTGTTTTGAATGTATAGCAAAACCAGGTAGTTTTGAGGTTGAATAGCTACTTGAGTTGCTTGGTTCTACTGAAATTACCAACAGGCATTGGTCCAGGGTGATCAGGCCTATAATTTGAGACCATTTGGGTAAAGATTAGAGCTTTCTTTCCTTTTTAAATCACTCCAGGCAATATGTAATACAAATCTGATTTGGTTGCAATGCTGGGAAGAACTACACCACAGTAGATCCACGTTGCCTTTCAACTTTTTTCAAATAGGTTAAATCCTTCCAAAATGTCATATGAGGTGCAGCAGGCTAGGAGAAAGGGGGGAGAGAGTGGCCAGCCTCCACAGGGGATATAGAAATACATTGCCTGCTGCCCTAACTTCAACTTGATGCCTATGTGGGTTTATATTGCCATATCAAACTGTCTTCTTTGTCAACCCATCAGGCCACTATAAGGATTACCTGTGTTGAGTTTAAGCTTCCTGGAGCAACCGGAAGTGGGAAGATTGACCCTAAACATGGTTTAGATGTATCCACCAGCAGATAGTGAAAACGCTACATTCAACCCTCTGTAAAAAGTTTAGTTTTTCACGGATTGACCTGAAACTCAGGATTCTGTAAGAGCTTGTCCCAATGAGGATATGTGTTTAATTACAGCTTCCTGTGACAACCGGAAGTGCCTTACATTGTGGTCATAGGTGCTTTTTCGAAGGGTTTAAAAGGCCACATCCTTCCAAAATGTCACATGTGTGATTAGGCAACCCTCATGAACCCGTACATATTAGAAAACCAGGTTTTTATCCGTTTGTTTTTTTATAAAGCTAGAAAAAAATATATAAAAAAAATAAAAAATATGAAGAAAATATGCATCACTAACTGTAAGTCGCTCTGGATAAGAGTGTCTGCTAAATGACTACCAAAAAAATATATATATATATTTTTTCATAAATATGAAAATGAAAAAAAAGACGACTACCAGGTGAACGCATAACTTACCACGTGCCCGTAGCCAAACACGTCTTTAAATGACCAGTGGGGTCGAATCCGGGTGGGGGGGTGTGATAACTGCCTGAATGGAGGTGAAGCTTCACTTAATCTACTTTGAAGCAGAAAAAAAAATATGAAAAATTATTTTTTCAAAAATATGAAAATGAAAAAAAAGAAGACATGGGGGCGTGCGGGACGCACTCGCTAAGCGGACCGGCACATTGAACGCGGGTCGGCGACTCCCCGCTTGCCAGGAGCCCTCCGAAAACGTGGACGGATCCTGCCGAGTAAGAAATGATACTCGGGAGGTGTTTACCCAGCTGCCGAGTATACCAGGTGATGTAGGACAGGTTCACTCACACACACACTCACACAGACACACCTATTCACTTGGGCCTTCTCCCTCATGCCCTGCTGACATCCATGCAGGCCCACATTGACCTTGTGACCTCTGGAGCTCCATGCATCTTGTTCTACACTCCCTGCCTAGTAAAACCCTTTCTCCCATGGGCCTGAGAGTACAGCTCATTTGAGACCATTTTGGAAAAGATTTTCTGTCATTTTTAAATGCCCACAAAAAATTTCACATTATACTGCTGTTTTGAATGTATAGCAAAACCAGGTAGTTTTGAGGTTGAATAGCTACTTGAGTTGCTTGGTTCTACTGAAATTACCAACAGGCATTGGTCCAGGGTGATCAGGCCTATAATTTGAGACCATTTGGGTAAAGATTAGAGCTTTCTTTCCTTTTTAAATCACTCCAGGCAATATGTAATACAAATCTGATTTGGTTGCAATGCTGGGAAGAACTACACCACAGTAGATCCACGTTGCCTTTCAACTTTTTTCAAATAGGTTAAATCCTTCCAAAATGTCATATGAGGTGCAGCAGGCTAGGAGAAAGGGGGGAGAGAGTGGCCAGCCTCCACAGGGGGTATAGAAATACATTGCCTGCTGCCCTAACTTCAACTTGATGCCTATGTGGGTTTATATTGCCATATCAAACTGTCTTCTTTGTCAACCCATCAGGCCACTATAAGGATTACCTGTGTTGAGTTTAAGCTTCCTGGAGCAACCGGAAGTGGGAAGATTGACCCTAAACATGGTTTAGATGTATCCACCAGCAGATAGTGAAAACGCTACATTCAACCCTCTGTAAAAAGTTTAGTTTTTCACGGATTGACCTGAAACTCAGGATTCTGTAAGAGCTTGTCCCAATGAGGATATGTGTTTAATTACAGCTTCCTGTGACAACCGGAAGTGCCTTACATTGTGGTCATAGGTGCTGTTTCGAAGGGTTTAAAAGGTCACATCCTTCCAAAATGTCACATGTGTGATTAGGCAACCCTCATGAACCCGTACATATTAGAAAACCAGGTTTTTATCCGTTTGTTTTTTTATAAAGCTAGAAAAAAATATATAAAAAAAATAAAAAATATGAAGAAAATATGCATCACTAACTGTAAGTCGCTCTGGATAAGAGTGTCTGCTAAATGACTACCAAAAAAATATATATATATATTTTTTCATAAATATGAAAATGAAAAAAAAGACGACTACCAGGTGAACGCATAACTTACCACGTGCCCGTAGCCAAACACGTCTTTAAATGACCAGTGGGGTCGAATCCGGGTGGGGGGGTGTGATAACTGCCTGAATGGAGGTGAAGCTTCACTTAATCTACTTTGAAGCAGAAAAAAAAATATGAAAAATTATTTTTTCAAAAATATGAAAATGAAAAAAAAGAAGACATGGGGGCGTGCGGGACGCACTCGCTAAGCGGACCGGCACATTGAACGCGGGTCGGCGACTCCCCGCTTGCCAGGAGCCCTCCGAAAACGTGGACGGATCCTGCCGAGTAAGAAATGATACTCGGGAGGTGTTTACCCAGCTGCCGAGTATACCAGGTGATGTAGGACAGGTTCACTCACACACACACTCACACAGACACACCTATTCACTTGGGCCTTTTCCCTCATGCCCTGCTGACATCCATGCAGGCCCACATTGACCTTGTGATCTCTGGAGCTCCATGCATCTTGTTCTACACTCCCTGCCTAGTAAAACCCTTTCTCCCATGGGCCTGAGAGTACAGCTCATTTGAGACCATTTTGGAAAAGATTTTCTGTCATTTTTAAATGCCCACAAAAAATTTCACATTATACTGCTGTTTTGAATGTATAGCAAAACCAGGTAGTTTTGAGGTTGAATAGCTACTTGAGTTGCTTGGTTCTACTGAAATTACCAACAGGCATTGGTCCAGGGTGATCAGGCCTATAATTTGAGACCATTTGGGTAAAGATTAGAGCTTTCTTTCCTTTTTAAATCACTCCAGGCAATATGTAATACAAATCTGATTTGGTTGCAATGCTGGGAAGAACTACACCACAGTAGATCCACGTTGCCTTTCAACTTTTTTCAAATAGGTTAAATCCTTCCAAAATGTCATATGAGGTGCAGCAGGCTAGGAGAAAGGGGGGAGAGAGTGGCCAGCCTCCACAGGGGGTATAGAAATACATTGCCTGCTGCCCTAACTTCAACTTGATGCCTATGTGGGTTTATATTGCCATATCAAACTGTCTTCTTTGTCAACCCATCAGGCCACTATAAGGATTACCTGTGTTGAGTTTAAGCTTCCTGGAGCAACCGGAAGTGGGAAGATTGACCCTAAACATGGTTTAGATGTATCCACCAGCAGATAGTGAAAACGCTACATTCAACCCTCTGTAAAAAGTTTAGTTTTTCACGGATTGACCTGAAACTCAGGATTCTGTAAGAGCTTGTCCCAATGAGGATATGTGTTTAATTACAGCTTCCTGTGACAACCGGAAGTGCCTTACATTGTGGTCATAGGTGCTGTTTCGAAGGGTTTAAAAGGTCACATCCTTCCAAAATGTCACATGTGTGATTAGGCAACCCTCATGAACCCGTACATATTAGAAAACCAGGTTTTTATCCGTTTGTTTTTTTATAAAGCTAGAAAAAAATATATAAAAAAAATAAAAAATATGAAGAAAATATGCATCACTAACTGTAAGTCGCTCTGGATAAGAGTGTCTGCTAAATGACTACCAAAAAAATATATATATATATTTTTTCATAAATATGAAAATGAAAAAAAAGACGACTACCAGGTGAACGCATAACTTACCACGTGCCCGTAGCCAAACACGTCTTTAAATGACCAGTGGGGTCGAATCCGGGTGGGGGGGTGTGATAACTGCCTGAATGGAGGTGAAGCTTCACTTAATCTACTTTGAAGCAGAAAAAAAATTATGAAAAATTATTTTTTCAAAAATATGAAAATGAAAAAAAAGAAGACATGGGGGCGTGCGGGACGCACTCGCTAAGCGGACCGGCACATTGAACGCGGGTCGGCGACTCCCCGCTTGCCAGGAGCCCTCCGAAAACGTGGACGGATCCTGCCGAGTAAGAAATGATACTCGGGAGGTGTTTACCCAGCTGCCGAGTATACCAGGTGATGTAGGACAGGTTCACTCACACACACACTCACACAGACACACCTATTCACTTGGGCCTTCTCCCTCATGCCCTGCTGACATCCATGCAGGCCCACATTGACCTTGTGACCTCTGGAGCTCCATGCATCTTGTTCTACACTCCCTGCCTAGTAAAACCCTTTCTCCCATGGGCCTGAGAGTACAGCTCATTTGAGACCATTTTGGAAAAGATTTTCTGTCATTTTTAAATGCCCACAAAAAATTTCACATTATACTGCTGTTTTGAATGTATAGCAAAACCAGGTAGTTTTGAGGTTGAATAGCTACTTGAGTTGCTTGGTTCTACTGAAATTACCAACAGGCATTGGTCCAGGGTGATCAGGCCTATAATTTGAGACCATTTGGGTAAAGATTAGAGCTTTCTTTCCTTTTTAAATCACTCCAGGCAATATGTAATACAAATCTGATTTGGTTGCAATGCTGGGAAGAACTACACCACAGTAGATCCACGTTGCCTTTCAACTTTTTTCAAATAGGTTAAATCCTTCCAAAATGTCATATGAGGTGCAGCAGGCTAGGAGAAAGGGGGGAGAGAGTGGCCAGCCTCCACAGGGGGTATAGAAATACATTGCCTGCTGCCCTAACTTCAACTTGATGCCTATGTGGGTTTATATTGCCATATCAAACTGTCTTCTTTGTCAACCCATCAGGCCACTATAAGGATTACCTGTGTTGAGTTTAAGCTTCCTGGAGCAACCGGAAGTGGGAAGATTGACCCTAAACATGGTTTAGATGTATCCACCAGCAGATAGTGAAAACGCTACATTCAACCCTCTGTAAAAAGTTTAGTTTTTCACGGATTGACCTGAAACTCAGGATTCTGTAAGAGCTTGTCCCAATGAGGATATGTGTTTAATTACAGCTTCCTGTGACAACCGGAAGTGCCTTACATTGTGGTCATAGGTGCTGTTTCGAAGGGTTTAAAAGGTCACATCCTTCCAAAATGTCACATGTGTGATTAGGCAACCCTCATGAACCCGTACATATTAGAAAACCAGGTTTTTATCCGTTTGTTTTTTTATAAAGCTAGAAAAAAATATATAAAAAAAATAAAAAATATGAAGAAAATATGCATCACTAACTGTAAGTCGCTCTGGATAAGAGTGTCTGCTAAATGACTACCAAAAAAATATATATATATATTTTTTCATAAATATGAAAATGAAAAAAAAGACGACTACCAGGTGAACGCATAACTTACCACGTGCCCGTAGCCAAACACGTCTTTAAATGACCAGTGGGGTCGAATCCGGGTGGGGGGGTGTGATAACTGCCTGAATGGAGGTGAAGCTTCACTTAATCTACTTTGAAGCAGAAAAAAAAATATGAAAAATTATTTTTTCAAAAATATGAAAATGAAAAAAAAGAAGACATGGGGGCGTGCGGGACGCACTCGCTAAGCGGACCGGCACATTGAACGCGGGTCGGCGACTCCCCGCTTGCCAGGAGCCCTCCGAAAACGTGGACGGATCCTGCCGAGTAAGAAATGATACTCGGGAGGTGTTTACCCAGCTGCCGAGTATACCAGGTGATGTAGGACAGGTTCACTCACACACACACTCACACAGACACACCTATTCACTTGGGCCTTCTCCCTCATGCCCTGCTGACATCCATGCAGGCCCACATTGACCTTGTGACCTCTGGAGCTCCATGCATCTTGTTCTACACTCCCTGCCTAGTAAAACCCTTTCTCCCATGGGCCTGAGAGTACAGCTCATTTGAGACCATTTTGGAAAAGATTTTCTGTCATTTTTAAATGCCCACAAAAAATTTCACATTATACTGCTGTTTTGAATGTATAGCAAAACCAGGTAGTTTTGAGGTTGAATAGCTACTTGAGTTGCTTGGTTCTACTGAAATTACCAACAGGCATTGGTCCAGGGTGATCAGGCCTATAATTTGAGACCATTTGGGTAAAGATTAGAGCTTTCTTTCCTTTTTAAATCACTCCAGGCAATATGTAATACAAATCTGATTTGGTTGCAATGCTGGGAAGAACTACACCACAGTAGATCCACGTTGCCTTTCAACTTTTTTCAAATAGGTTAAATCCTTCCAAAATGTCATATGAGGTGCAGCAGGCTAGGAGAAAGGGGGGAGAGAGTGGCCAGCCTCCACAGGGGGTATAGAAATACATTGCCTGCTGCCCTAACTTCAACTTGATGCCTATGTGGGTTTATATTGCCATATCAAACTGTCTTCTTTGTCAACCCATCAGGCCACTATAAGGATTACCTGTGTTGAGTTTAAGCTTCCTGGAGCAACCGGAAGTGGGAAGATTGACCCTAAACATGGTTTAGATGTATCCACCAGCAGATAGTGAAAACGCTACATTCAACCCTCTGTAAAAAGTTTAGTTTTTCACGGATTGACCTGAAACTCAGGATTCTGTAAGAGCTTGTCCCAATGAGGATATGTGTTTAATTACAGCTTCCTGTGACAACCGGAAGTGCCTTACATTGTGGTCATAGGTGCTGTTTCGAAGGGTTTAAAAGGTCACATCCTTCCAAAATGTCACATGTGTGATTAGGCAACCCTCATGAACCCGTACATATTAGAAAACCAGGTTTTTATCCGTTTGTTTTTTTATAAAGCTAGAAAAAAATATATAAAAAAAATAAAAAATATGAAGAAAATATGCATCACTAACTGTAAGTCGCTCTGGATAAGAGTGTCTGCTAAATGACTACCAAAAAAATATATATATATATTTTTTCATAAATATGAAAATGAAAAAAAAGACGACTACCAGGTGAACGCATAACTTACCACGTGCCCGTAGCCAAACACGTCTTTAAATGACCAGTGGGGTCGAATCCGGGTGGGGGGGTGTGATAACTGCCTGAATGGAGGTGAAGCTTCACTTAATCTACTTTGAAGCAGAAAAAAAATTATGAAAAATTATTTTTTCAAAAATATGAAAATGAAAAAAAAGAAGACATGGGGGCGTGCGGGACGCACTCGCTAAGCGGACCGGCACATTGAACGCGGGTCGGCGACTCCCCGCTTGCCAGGAGCCCTCCGAAAACGTGGACGGATCCTGCCGAGTAAGAAATGATACTCGGGAGGTGTTTACCCAGCTGCCGAGTATACCAGGTGATGTAGGACAGGTTCACTCACACACACACTCACACAGACACACCTATTCACTTGGGCCTTCTCCCTCATGCCCTGCTGACATCCATGCAGGCCCACATTGACCTTGTGATCTCTGGAGCTCCATGCATCTTGTTCTACACTCCCTGCCTAGTAAAACCCTTTCTCCCATGGGCCTGAGAGTACAGCTCATTTGAGACCATTTTGGAAAAGATTTTCTGTCATTTTTAAATGCCCACAAAAAATTTCACATTATACTGCTGTTTTGAATGTATAGCAAAACCAGGTAGTTTTGAGGTTGAATAGCTACTTGAGTTGCTTGGTTCTACTGAAATTACCAACAGGCATTGGTCCAGGGTGATCAGGCCTATAATTTGAGACCATTTGGGTAAAGATTAGAGCTTTCTTTCCTTTTTAAATCACTCCAGGCAATATGTAATACAAATCTGATTTGGTTGCAATGCTGGGAAGAACTACACCACAGTAGATCCACGTTGCCTTTCAACTTTTTTCAAATAGGTTAAATCCTTCCAAAATGTCATATGAGGTGCAGCAGGCTAGGAGAAAGGGGGGAGAGAGTGGCCAGCCTCCACAGGGGATATAGAAATACATTGCCTGCTGCCCTAACTTCAACTTGATGCCTATGTGGGTTTATATTGCCATATCAAACTGTCTTCTTTGTCAACCCATCAGGCCACTATAAGGATTACCTGTGTTGAGTTTAAGCTTCCTGGAGCAACCGGAAGTGGGAAGATTGACCCTAAACATGGTTTAGATGTATCCACCAGCAGATAGTGAAAACGCTACATTCAACCCTCTGTAAAAAGTTTAGTTTTTCACGGATTGACCTGAAACTCAGGATTCTGTAAGAGCTTGTCCCAATGAGGATATGTGTTTAATTACAGCTTCCTGTGACAACCGGAAGTGCCTTACATTGTGGTCATAGGTGCTGTTTCGAAGGGTTTAAAAGGCCACATCCTTCCAAAATGTCACATGTGTGATTAGGCAACCCTCATGAACCCGTACATATTAGAAAACCAGGTTTTTATCCGTTTGTTTTTTTATAAAGCTAGAAAAAAATATATAAAAATAATAAAAAAAATGAAGAAAATATGCATCACTAACTGTAAGTCGCTCTGGATAAGAGTGTCTGCTAAATGACTACCAAAAAAATATATATATATTTTTTTTCATAAATATGAAAATGAAAAAAAAGACGACTACCAGGTGAACGCATAACTTACCACGTGCCCGTAGCCAAACACGTCTTTAAATGACCAGTGGGGTCGAATCCGGGTGGGGGGGTGTGATAACTGCCTGAATGGAGGTGAAGCTTCACTTAATCTACTTTGAAGCAGAAAAAAAAATATGAAAAATTATTTTTTCAAAAATATGAAAATGAAAAAAAAGAAGACATGGGGGCGTGCGGGACGCACTCGCTAAGCGGACCGGCACATTGAACGCGGGTCGGCGACTCCCCGCTTGCCAGGAGCCCTCCGAAAACGTGGACGGATCCTGCCGAGTAAGAAATGATACTAGGGAGGTGTTTACCCAGCTGCCGAGTATACCAGGTGATGTAGGACAGGTTCACTCACACACACACTCACACAGACACACCTATTCACTTGGGCCTTCTCCCTCATGGCCTGCTGACATCCATGCAGGCCCACATTGACCTTGTGACCTCTGGAGCTCCATGCATCTTGTTCTACACTCCCTGCCTAGTAAAACCCTTTCTCCCATGGGCCTGAGAGTACAGCTCATTTGAGACCATTTTGGAAAAGATTTTCTGTCATTTTTAAATGCCCACAAAAAATTTCACATTATACTGCTGTTTTGAATGTATAGCAAAACCAGGTAGTTTTGAGGTTGAATAGCTACTTGAGTTGCTTGGTTCTACTGAAATTACCAACAGGCATTGGTCCAGGGTGATCAGGCCTATAATTTGAGACCATTTGGGTAAAGATTAGAGCTTTCTTTCCTTTTTAAATCACTCCAGGCAATATGTAATACAAATCTGATTTGGTTGCAATGCTGGGAAGAACTACACCACAGTAGATCCACGTTGCCTTTCAACTTTTTTCAAATAGGTTAAATCCTTCCAAAATGTCATATGAGGTGCAGCAGGCTAGGAGAAAGGGGGGAGAGAGTGGCCAGCCTCCACAGGGGATATAGAAATACATTGCCTGCTGCCCTAACTTCAACTTGATGCCTATGTGGGTTTATATTGCCATATCAAACTGTCTTCTTTGTCAACCCATCAGGCCACTATAAGGATTACCTGTGTTGAGTTTAAGCTTCCTGGAGCAACCGGAAGTGGGAAGATTGACCCTAAACATGGTTTAGATGTATCCACCAGCAGATAGTGAAAACGCTACATTCAACCCTCTGTAAAAAGTTTAGTTTTTCACGGATTGACCTGAAACTCAGGATTCTGTAAGAGCTTGTCCCAATGAGGATATGTGTTTAATTACAGCTTCCTGTGACAACCGGAAGTGCCTTACATTGTGGTCATAGGTGCTGTTTCGAAGGGTTTAAAAGGTCACATCCTTCCAAAATGTCACATGTGGAATTAGGCAACCCTCATGAACCCGTACATATTAGAAAACCAGGTTTTTATCCGTTTGTTTTTTTATAAAGCTAGAAAAAAATATATAAAAATAATTTAAAAAATGAAGAAAATATGCATCACTAACTGTAAGTCGCTCTGGATAAGAGTGTCTGCTAAATGACTACCAAAAAAATATATATATATTTTTTTTCATAAATATGAAAATGAAAAAAAAGACGACTACCAGGTGAACGCATAACTTACCACGTGCCCGTAGCCAAACACGTCTTTAAATGACCAGTGGGGTCGAATCCGGGTGGGGGGGTGTGATAACTGCCTGAATGGAGGTGAAGCTTCACTTAATCTACTTTGAAGCAGAAAAAAAAATATGAAAAATTATTTTTTCAAAAATACGAAAATGAAAAAAAAGAAGACATGGGGGCGTGCGGGTCGCACTCGCTAAGCGGACCGGCACATTGAACGCGGGTCGGCGACTCCCCGCTTGCCAGGAGCCCTCCGAAAACGTGGACGGATCCTGCCGAGTAAGAAATGATATTCGGGAGGTGTTTACCCAGCTGCCAAGTATACCAGGTGATGTAGGACAGGTTCACTCACACACACACTCACACAGACACACCTATTCACTTGGGCCTTCTCCCTCATGCCCTGCTGACATCCATGCAGGCCCACATTGACCTTGTGACCTCTGGAGCTCCATGCATCTTGTTCTACACTCCCTGCCTAGTAAAACCATTTCTCCCATGGGCCTGAGAGTACAGCTCATTTGAGACCATTTTGGAAAAGATTTTCTGTCATTTTTAAATGCCCACAAAAAAATTCACATTATACTGCTGTTTTGAATGTATAGCAAAACCAGGTAGTTTTGAGGTTGAATAGCTACTTGAGTTGCTTGGTTCTACTGAAATTACCAACAGGCATTGGTCCAGGGTGATCAGGCCTATAATTTGAGACCATTTGGGTAAAGATTAGAGCTTTCTTTCCTTTTTAAATCACTCCAGGCAATATGTAATACAAATCTGATTTGGTTGCAATGCTGGGAAGAACTACACCACAGTAGATCCACGTTGCCTTTCAACTTTTTTCAAATAGGTTAAATCCTTCCAAAATGTCATATGAGGTGCAGCAGGCTAGGAGAAAGGGGGGAGAGAGTGGCCAGCCTCCACAGGGGATATAGAAATACATTGCCTGCTGCCCTAACTTCAACTTGATGCCTATGTGGGTTTATATTGCCATATCAAACTGTCTTCTTTGTCAACCCATCAGGCCACTATAAGGATTACCTGTGTTGAGTTTAAGCTTCCTGGAGCAACCGGAAGTGGGAAGATTGACCCTAAACATGGTTTAGATGTATCCACCAGCAGATAGTGAAAACGCTACATTCAACCCTCTGTAAAAAGTTTAGTTTTTCACGGATTGACCTGAAACTCAGGATTCTGTAAGAGCTTGTCCCAATGAGGATATGTGTTTAATTACAGCTTCCTGTGACAACCGGAAGTGCCTTACATTGTGGTCATAGGTGCTGTTTCGAAGGGTTTAAAAGGCCACATCCTTCCAAAATGTCACATGTGTGATTAGGCAACCCTCATGAACCCGTACATATTAGAAAACCAGGTTTTTATCCGTTTGTTTTTTTATAAAGCTAGAAAAAAATATATAAAAAAAATAAAAAATATGAAGAAAATATGCATCACTAACTGTAAGTCGCTCTGGATAAGAGTGTCTGCTAAATGACTACCAAAAAAATATATATATATATTTTTTCATAAATATGAAAATGAAAAAAAAGACGACTACCAGGTGAACGCATAACTTACCACGTGCCCGTAGCCAAACACGTCTTTAAATGACCAGTGGGGTCGAATCCGGGTGGGGGGGTGTGATAACTGCCTGAATGGAGGTGAAGCTTCACTTAATCTACTTTGAAGCAGAAAAAAAAATATGACAAATTATTTTTTCAAAAATATGAAAATGAAAAAAAAGAAGACATGGGGGCGTGCGGGACGCACTCGCTAAGCGGACCGGCACATTGAATGCGGGTCGTTGACTCCCCGCTTGCCAGGAGCCCTCCGAAAACGTGGACGGATCCTGCCGAGTAAGAAATGATACTCGGGAGGTGTTTACCCAGCTGCCGAGTATACCAGTTGATGTAGGACAGGTTCACTCACACACACACTCACACAGACACACCTATTCACTTGGGCCTTCTCCCTCATGGCCTGCTGACATCCATGCAGGCCCACATTGACCTTGTGACCTCTGGAGCTCCATGCATCTTGTTCTACACTCCCTGCCTAGTAAAACCCTTTCTCCCATGGGCCTGAGAGTACAGCTCATTTGAGACCATTTTGGAAAAGATTTTCTGTCATTTTTAAATGCCCACAAAAAAATTCACATTATACTGCTGTTTTGAATGTATAGCAAAACCAGGTAGTTTTGAGGTTGAATAGCTACTTGAGTTGCTTGGTTCTACTGAAATTACCAACAGGCATTGGTCCAGGGTGATCAGGCCTATAATTTGAGACCATTTGGGTAAAGATTAGAGCTTTCTTTCCTTTTTAAATCACTCCAGGCAATATGTAATACAAATCTGATTTGGTTGCAATGCTGGGAAGAACTACACCACAGTAGATCCACGTTGCCTTTCAACTTTTTTCAAATAGGTTAAATCCTTCCAAAATGTCATATGAGGTGCAGCAGGCTAGGAGAAAGGGGGGAGAGAGTGGCCAGCCTCCACAGGGGATATAGAAATACATTGCCTGCTGCCCTAACTTCAACTTGATGCCTATGTGGGTTTATATTGCCATATCAAACTGTCTTCTTTGTCAACCCATCAGGCCACTATAAGGATTACCTGTGTTGAGTTTAAGCTTCCTGGAGCAACCGGAAGTGGGAAGATTGACCCTAAACATGGTTTAGATGTATCCACCAGCAGATAGTGAAAACGCTACATTCAACCCTCTGTAAAAAGTTTAGTTTTTCACGGATTGACCTGAAACTCAGGATTCTGTAAGAGCTTGTCCCAATGAGGATATGTGTTTAATTACAGCTTCCTGTGACAACCGGAAGTGCCTTACATTGTGGTCATAGGTGCTGTTTCGAAGGGTTTAAAAGGTCACATCCTTCCAAAATGTCACATGTGGAATTAGGCAACCCTCATGAACCCGTACATATTAGAAAACCAGGTTTTTATCCGTTTGTTTTTTTATAAAGCTAGAAAAAAATATATAAAAATAATTTAAAAAATGAAGAAAATATGCATCACTAACTGTAAGTCGCTCTGGATAAGAGTGTCTGCTAAATGACTACCAAAAAAATATATATATATTTTTTTTCATAAATATGAAAATGAAAAAAAAGACGACTACCAGGTGAACGCATAACTTACCACGTGCCCGTAGCCAAACACGTCTTTAAATGACCAGTGGGGTCGAATCCGGGTGGGGGGGTGTGATAACTGCCTGAATGGAGGTGAAGCTTCACTTAATCTACTTTGAAGCAGAAAAAAAAATATGAAAAATTATTTTTTCAAAAATATGAAAATGAAAAAAAAGAAGACATGGGGGCGTGCGGGACGCACTCGCTAAGCGGACCGGCACATTGAACGCGGGTCGGCGACTCCCCGCTTGCCAGGAGCCCTCCGAAAACGTGGACGGATCCTGCCGAGTAAGAAATGATACTCGGGAGGTGTTTACCCAGCTGCCGAGTATACCAGGTGATGTAGGACAGGTTCACTCACACACACACTCACACAGACACACCTATTCACTTGGGCCTTCTCCCTCATGGCCTGCTGACATCCATGCAGGCCCACATTGACCTTGTGACCTCTGGAGCTCCATGCATCTTGTTCTACACTCCCTGCCTAGTAAAACCCTTTCTCCCATGGGCCTGAGAGTACAGCTCATTTGAGACCATTTTGGAAAAGATTTTCTGTCATTTTTAAATGCCCACAAAAAATTTCACATTATACTGCTGTTTTGAATGTATAGCAAAACCAGGTAGTTTTGAGGTTGAATAGCTACTTGAGTTGCTTGGTTCTACTGAAATTACCAACAGGCATTGGTCCAGGGTGATCAGGCCTATAATTTGAGACCATTTGGGTAAAGATTAGAGCTTTCTTTCCTTTTTAAATCACTCCAGGCAATATGTAATACAAATCTGATTTGGTTGCAATGCTGGGAAGAACTACACCACAGTAGATCCACGTTGCCTTTCAACTTTTTTCAAATAGGTTAAATCCTTCCAAAATGTCATATGAGGTGCAGCAGGCTAGGAGAAAGGGGGGAGAGAGTGGCCAGCCTCCACAGGGGATATAGAAATACATTGCCTGCTGCCCTAACTTCAACTTGATGCCTATGTGGGTTTATATTGCCATATCAAACTGTCTTCTTTGTCAACCCATCAGGCCACTATAAGGATTACCTGTGTTGAGTTTAAGCTTCCTGGAGCAACCGGAAGTGGGAAGATTGACCCTAAACATGGTTTAGATGTATCCACCAGCAGATAGTGAAAACGCTACATTCAACCCTCTGTAAAAAGTTTAGTTTTTCACGGATTGACCTGAAACTCAGGATTCTGTAAGAGCTTGTCCCAATGAGGATATGTGTTTAATTACAGCTTCCTGTGACAACCGGAAGTGCCTTACATTGTGGTCATAGTTGCTGTTTCGAAGGGTTTAAAAGGCCACATCCTTCCAAAATGTCACATGTGTGATTAGGCAACCCTCATGAACCCGTACATATTAGAAAACCAGGTTTTTATCCGTTTGTTTTTTTATAAAGCTAGAAAAAAATATATAAAAATAATAAAAAAAATGAAGAAAATATGCATCACTAACTGTAAGTCGCTCTGGATAAGAGTGTCTGCTAAATGACTACCAAAAAAATATATATATATTTTTTTTCATAAATATGAAAATGAAAAAAAAGACGACTACCAGGTGAACGCATAACTTACCACGTGCCCGTAGCCAAACACGTCTTTAAATGACCAGTGGGGTCGAATCCGGGTGGGGGGGTGTGATAACTGCCTGAATGGAGGTGAAGCTTCACTTAATCTACTTTGAAGCAGAAAAAAAAATATGAAAAATTATTTTTTCAAAAATATGAAAATGAAAAAAAAGAAGACATGGGGGCGTGCGGGACGCACTCGCTAAGCGGACCGGCACATTGAACGCGGGTCGGCGACTCCCCGCTTGCCAGGAGCCCTCCGAAAACGTGGACGGATCCTGCCGAGTAAGAAATTATACTCGGGAGGTGTTTACCCAGCTGCCGAGTATACCAGGTGATGTAGGACAGGTTCACTCACACACACACTCACACAGACACACCTATTCACTTGGGCCTTCTCCCTCATGCCCTGCTGACATCCATGTAGGCCCACATTGACCTTGTGACCTCTGGAGCTCCATGCATCTTGTTCTACACTCCCTGCCTAGTAAAACCCTTTCTCCCATGGGCCTGAGAGTACAGCTCATTTGAGACCATTTTGGAAAAGATTTTCTGTCATTTTTAAATGCCCACAAAAAATTTCACATTATACTGCTGTTTTGAATGTATAGCAAAACCAGGTAGTTTTGAGGTTGAATAGCTACTTGAGTTGCTTGGTTCTACTGAAATTACCAACAGGCATTGGTCCAGGGTGATCAGGCCTATAATTTGAGACCATTTGGGTAAAGATTAGAGCTTTCTTTCCTTTTTAAATCACTCCAGGCAATATGTAATACAAATCTGATTTGGTTGCAATGCTGGGAAGAACTACACCACAGTAGATCCACGTTGCCTTTCAACTTTTTTCAAATAGGTTAAATCCTTCCAAAATGTCATATGAGGTGCAGCAGGCTAGGAGAAAGGGGGGAGAGAGTGGCCAGCCTCCACAGGGGATATAGAAATACATTGCCTGCTGCCCTAACTTCAACTTGATGCCTATGTGGGTTTATATTGCCATATCAAACTGTCTTCTTTGTCAACCCATCAGGCCACTATAAGGATTACCTGTGTTGAGTTTAAGCTTCCTGGAGCAACCGGAAGTGGGAAGATTGACCCTAAACATGGTTTAGATGTATCCACCAGCAGATAGTGAAAACGCTACATTCAACCCTCTGTAAAAAGTTTAGTTTTTCACGGATTGACCTGAAACTCAGGATTCTGTAAGAGCTTGTCCCAATGAGGATATGTGTTTAATTACAGCTTCCTGTGACAACCGGAAGTGCCTTACATTGTGGTCATAGGTGCTGTTTCGAAGGGTTTAAAAGGCCACATCCTTCCAAAATGTCACATGTGTGATTAGGCAACCCTCATGAACCCGTACATATTAGAAAACCAGGTTTTTATCCGTTTGTTTTTTTATAAAGCTAGAAAAAAATATATAAAAATAATTTAAAAAATGAAGAAAATATGCATCACTAACTGTAAGTCGCTCTGGATAAGAGTGTCTGCTAAATGACTACCAAAAAAATATATATATTTTTTTTTTCATAAATATGAAAATGAAAAAAAAGACGACTACCAGGTGAACGCATAACTTACCACGTGCCCGTAGCCAAACACGTCTTTAAATGACCAGTGGGGTCGAATCCGGGTGGGGGGGTGTGATAACTGCCTGAATGGAGGTGAAGCTTCACTTAATCTACTTTGAAGCAGAAAAAAAAATATGAAAAATTATTTTTTCAAAAATATGAAAATGAAAAAAAAGAAGACATGGGGGCGTGCGGGATGCACTCGCTAAGCGGACCGGCACATTGAACGCGGGTCGGCGACTCCCCGCTTGCCAGGAGCCCTCCGAAAACGTGGACGGATCCTGCCGAGTAAGAAATGATACTCGGGAGGTGTTTACCCAGCTGCCGAGTATACCAGGTGATGTAGGACAGGTTCACTCACACACACACTCACACAGACACACCTATTCACTTGGGCCTTCTCCCTCATGCCCTGCTGACATCCATGCAGGCCCACATTGACCTTGTGACCTCTGGAGCTCCATGCATCTTGTTCTACACTCCCTGCCTAGTAAAACCCTTTCTCCCATGGGCCTGAGAGTACAGCTCATTTGAGACCATTTTGGAAAAGATTTTCTGTCATTTTTAAATGCCCACAAAAAATTTCACATTATACTGCTGTTTTGAATGTATAGCAAAACCAGGTAGTTTTGAGGTTGAATAGCTACTTGAGTTGCTTGGTTCTACTGAAATTACCAACAGGCATTGGTCCAGGGTGATCAGGCCTATAATTTGAGACCATTTGGGTAAAGATTAGAGCTTTCTTTCCTTTTTAAATCACTCCAGGCAATATGTAATACAAATCTGATTTGGTTGCAATGCTGGGAAGAACTACACCACAGTAGATCCACGTTGCCTTTCAACTTTTTTCAAATAGGTTAAATCCTTCCAAAATGTCATATGAGGTGCAGCAGGCTAGGAGAAAGGGGGGAGAGAGTGGCCAGCCTCCACAGGGGATATAGAAATACATTGCCTGCTGCCCTAACTTCAACTTGATGCCTATGTGGGTTTATATTGCCATATCAAACTGTCTTCTTTGTCAACCCATCAGGCCACTATAAGGATTACCTGTGTTGAGTTTAAGCTTCCTGGAGCAACCGGAAGTGGGAAGATTGACCCTAAACATGGTTTAGATGTATCCACCAGCAGATAGTGAAAACGCTACATTCAACCCTCTGTAAAAAGTTTAGTTTTTCACGGATTGACCTGAAACTCAGGATTCTGTAAGAGCTTGTCCCAATGAGGATATGTGTTTAATTACAGCTTCCTGTGACAACCGGAAGTGCCTTACATTGTGGTCATAGTTGCTGTTTCGAAGGGTTTAAAAGGCCACATCCTTCCAAAATGTCACATGTGTGATTAGGCAACCCTCATGAACCCGTACATATTAGAAAACCAGGTTTTTATCCGTTTGTTTTTTTATAAAGCTAGAAAAAAATATATAAAAATAATAAAAAAAATGAAGAAAATATGCATCACTAACTGTAAGTCGCTCTGGATAAGAGTGTCTGCTAAATGACTACCAAAAAAATATATATATATTTTTTTTCATAAATATGAAAATGAAAAAAAAGACGACTACCAGGTGAACGCATAACTTACCACGTGCCCGTAGCCAAACACGTCTTTAAATGACCAGTGGGGTCGAATCCGGGTGGGGGGGTGTGATAACTGCCTGAATGGAGGTGAAGCTTCACTTAATCTACTTTGAAGCAGAAAAAAAAATATGAAAAATTATTTTTTCAAAAATATGAAAATGAAAAAAAAGAAGACATGGGGGCGTGCGGGACGCACTCGCTAAGCGGACCGGCACATTGAACGCGGGTCGGCGACTCCCCGCTTGCCAGGAGCCCTCCGAAAACGTGGACGGATCCTGCCGAGTAAGAAATGATACTCGGGAGGAGACAGAGAGAGGGAGAGGGGACTCTCTCCAATCCCACTGACCTCACTGTTGGGTACATGCTGTCTGGACTATTTTCAGAGAATAGACTGCTTAATGTAACCGACGGGATATGAACCAGGTCTACCGCGGGAGAAAGCAACAGCTTGACCGTTACACCAAGAGGACATTCCCTATTGGGCTGAGGCATAGCCTATTTTTCACATCTGATTTAATTTCATACAACTTAATATTGCTACACTAAAAATCTTTGTCTGGACAATAGCCCATTACTCAGCTTTTATTAGAAAATGAATGGCATGCCACTGTGATCATTTTCTGTGACGACAGAGTAAATTATTATGCAGCCTCAGAGGGGTGCCCAAACTTTTTCAGACGACTGGATGTACTTCATAGAAACTGTTACCCTTTATATATTCTAACCACTCTATTTAATGTATTCCATATTAAGGGCCCTAACCTAGGAACACAAATCTTTGTTCCTATTAACATTGTGGACAGTTCTCTCTTTCTTTCTCTCTCTCTCTCTCTCTCTCTCTCTCTCTCTCTCTTACTCCACTATTTTCACTCTTTCTCTCTCTTCACAGCTCTCTCTCTCTTTCGCTCTGACTCACTCCACTGTTTTCACTCTCTCTCTTCTCACAATTCACTTTCTCTCTCGTTCTGTCTCACTCCACTGTTTTCACTCTCTCTTTCTCTATCCTGGGCACTTCATTTAATATAACAGGCTTTTAAAAATGCAATATTGTTGCACAATTTGTATGTAGCCCTTTAAAGTATACAGGTTGAAAATGGCACTGATAAACGCCTAAATTAAATTGGTACGCAGTGGCTGTACAGTAACATGCTATACATGACTTCAGACCACAGGCTCTACGCTTCAGAGGACTAAATGTATTTTGAAAGATGAGACGTTGAGGACTATAATAAATACTGCTTTGATGTCATACAAGCAAGCAAAACACCCATGAGTCCAAATGTGCACTTCAAATGTTCTTATTATAAAACTCATGTCAAATACAGTGTCAACATTTATGATCACTATATTTGATGTATAGTTACAAGATGACATGACGTCATACCCTGGGTTATTCTGAACAGAATGAGCCTGTTTGTCTACTGTGAATAAACTTAGCCGTGGCATACGCACCTGAATGCACTCATGATTCCTATGCGCATCAAAATTACAATCTGTTTCCAGGAATGTTATTGTGAAAGCCTAACTCTGTAATATACTTTTTTATAACTTAGCTAATCATGTTGGCAATAGAACCAGATGATGCCATCTTCCTAAAAAATGTCTCAGGTGTTGTCAGGCCATTGTTCTGATGTTTGAAGCTCCTCAAGTTGAGGAATTTCACACCTCTGTGTGGGGGTTTCACAAGCCGTTAGGTTTAGATAGGAATTATAATTATGTCAAGTAGTCTGAATTGTGGCAGGGATGAGGCTCAGTTTGTAGAGCATGGTATTTGCAATGCCAGGGTTTAGGGTTTGATTCCCACTGGGGGGCAGGTATGAAAAAAATAATTACACAAAAAATATATTAAGTCACTCTGGATAAGAGTGTCTGCTAAATGACTAAAAATAAACTACAGGGGTGCCCAAGGGCGCTGTTACTTTCATTCGAAAAATGTTGCAATGCTGTGTTGATCTGCTGTGGAGGTGTTTTTCCCAGCATTGCAACCTCCCTCCTCCCTGACCCAACAGCATAATGCAAGGAGAATGGCATGTTATATAGAAATATTGATTTGGAGAATGGCGTGTTATATATGAACATTCATTTGGAAGACAATTGCCCACCCAAGGTGTTGTCGCCTAGGCCATTGCTCTGATGTTTGAGGCTCATCTAGCTAAGGGATTTCACATGTCTGTGTGTGGTTTACACAATATGTAAGTTTTATGTCCAGAAGTCTGAAATTAATATATTTCCAGATTATGGTTGGGGGGCATATAAAGAGCAACATATGTGAAGATCAGCAGGCTCTGAATGGAGGTGAAGCTTCACTTAATCTACTTTGAAGCAGAGAAAAAACCGTAATGTTGGAGAAGCTGACTTAATCTACTTTGAAGCAGAAAAAAAAATATGAAAAATTATTTTTTCAAAAATATGAAAATGAAAAAAAAGAAGACATGGGGGCGTGCGGGACGCACTCGCTAAGCGGACCGGCACATTGAACGCGGGTCGGCGACTCCCCGCTTGCCAGGAGCCCTCCGAAAACGTGGACGGATCCTGCCGAGTAAGAAATGATACTCGGGAGGTGTTTACCCAGCTGCCGAGTATACCAGGTGATGTAGGACAGGTTCACTCACACACACACTCACACAGACACACCTATTCACTTGTAATACAAATCTGATTTGGTTGCAATGCTGGGAAGAACTACACCACAGTAGATCCACGTTGCCTTTCAACTTTTTTCAAATAGGAAAACCAGATTTTTATCCGTTTGTTTTTTTATAAAGCTAGAAAAAAAAATATATATAAAAATAAATAAAAAATATGAAGAAAATATGCATCACTAACTGTAAGTCGCTCTGGATAAGAGTGTCTGCTAAATGACTACCAAAAAAATAAAAAATATTTTTTTTCATAAATATGAAAATGAAAAAAAAGACGACTACCAGGTGAACGCATAACTTACCACGTGCCCGTAGCCAAACACGTCTTTAAATGACCAGTGGGGTCGAATCCGGGTGGGGGGGTGTGATAACTGCCTGAATGGAGGTGAAGCTTCACTTAATCTACTTTGAAGCAGAGAAAAAACCGTAATGTTGGAGAAGCTGACTTAATCTACTTTGAAGCAGAAAAAAAAAAATGAAAAATATTTTTTCAAAAATATGAAAATGAAAAAAAAGAAGACATGGGGGCGTGCAGGACGCACTCGCTAAGCGGACCGGCACATTGAACGCGGGTCGGCGACTCCCCGCTTGCCAGGAGCCCTCCGATAACGTGGACGGATCCTGCCGAGTAAGAAATGATACTCGGGAGGAGACAGAGAGAGGTAGAGGGGACTCTCTCCAATCCCACTGACCTCACTGTTGGGTACATGCTGTCTGGACTATTTTCAGAGAATAGACTGCTTAATGTAACCGACGGGATATGAACCAGGTCTACCGCGGGAGAAAGCAACAGCTTGACCGTTACACCAAGAGGACATTCCCTATTGGGCTGAGGCATAGCCTGTTTTTCACATCTGATTTAATTTCATACAACTTAATATTGCTACACTAAAAATCTTTGTCTGGACAATAGCCCATTACTCAGCTTTTATTAGAAAATGAATGGCATGCCACTGTGATCATTTTCTGTGACGACAGAGTAAATTATTATGCAGCCTCAGAGGGGTGCCCAAACTTTTTCAGACGACTGGATGTACTTCATAGAAACTGTTACCCTTTATATATTCTAACCACTCTATTTAATGTATTCCATATTAAGGGCCCTAACCTAGGAACACAAATATTTGTTCCTATTAACATTGTGGACAGTTCTCTCTCTCTTTCTCTCTCTCTCTCTCTCTCTCTCTCTCTCTTACTCCACTGTTTTCACTCTTTCTCTCTCTTCACAGCTCTCTCTCTCTTTCGCTCTGACTCACTCCACTGTTTTCACTCTCTCTCTTCTCACAATTCACTTTCTCTCTCGTTCTGTCTCACTCCACTGTTTTCACTCTCTCTTTCTCTATCCTCACAACTCTCTCTGCCTCACTCGACTGTTTTCACTATTTCTCTCTCCTCACAACTCTCTCTCTCTCTCTCTCACTCCACTGTTTCACTCTCTCTCTCCTCACAACTCTCTCTCGCTGTCTCACTCCACTGTTTTCACTCTTTCTCTCTCCTGACAACTCCCTCTCTCTCTTTCTTTCTCTCTCTCTCTCTCTCTCTTTCTCTCTCTCTCACTCCACTGTTTTCACTCTCTCTCTCCTCACAATTCTCTCTCTCTCTCACTCTGTCGCACTCCATTGTTTTCACTCTCTCTCCTCACAATTCTCTCTCTCTCTCACTCTGTCTCACTCCACTGTTTTCACTCTTTCTTTCTCGCTCTGCCTCACTCCACTGTTTTCACTCTTCATTTATAGGTTATATTCTTCAAGAATCAATGGATGTTGCATCTGCTGATTGCCCCTTTAAAATGAATCACTAATCACATTAAATAAATCACAATCTCCCGAAATGACTTTGTCAAAGCAACAGAATAACTAGGGCTTTACAATGATCCTGAAAACTTGGGGGAATTCTGGGGTTAAGTGGGTTAAAATAGTCCTAGAAGTCACAGAGGGTGCACAGAGGGACATGCCAAAATGCAGAATTTTTGCACTTTTGCAAGTCTTTATTCATATAAAAAAATCTGATTTATTGAATTTTACATGTGGTCTATATTAAAGGGCACTTCATTTAATATAACAGGCTTTTAAAAATGCAATATTGTTGCACAATTTGTATGTAGCCCTTTAAAGTATACAGGTTGAAAATGGCACTGATAAACGCCTAAATTGGTACGCAGTGGCTGTACAGTAACATGCTATACATGACTTCAGACCACAGGCTCTACGCTTCAGAGGACTAAATGTATTTTGAAAGATGAGACGTTGAGGACTATAATAAATACTGCTTTGATGTCATACAAGCAAGCAAAACACCCATGAGTCCAAATGTGCACTTCAAATTTTCTTATTATAAAACTCATGTCAAATACAGTGTCAACATTTATGATCACTATATTTGATGTATAGTTACAAGATGACATGACGTCATACCCTGGGTTATTCTGAACAGAATGAGCCTGTTTGTCTACTGTGAATAAACTTAGCCGTGGCATACGCACCTGAATGCACTCATGATTCCTATGCGCATCAAAATTACAATCTGTTTCCAGGAATGTTATTGTGAAAGCCTAACTCTGTAATATACTTTTTTATAACTTAGCTAATCATGTTGGCAATAGAACCAGATGATGCCATCTTCCTAAAAAATGTCTCAGGTGTTGTCAGGCCATTGTTCTGATGTTTGAACCTCCTCAAGTTGAGGAATTTCACACCTCTGTGTGGGGGTTTCACAAGCCGTTAGGTTTAGATAGGAATTATAATTATGTCCAGTAGTCTGAATTGTGGCAGGGATGAGGAGGCTCAGTTTGTAGAGCATGGTATTTGCAATGCCAGGGTTTAGGGTTTGATTCCCACTGGGGGGCAGGTATGAAAAAAATAATTACACAAAAAATATATTAAGTCACTCTGGATAAGAGTGTCTGCTAAATGACTAAAAATAAACTACAGGGGTGCCCAAGGGCGCTGTTACTTTCATTCGAAAAATGTTGCAATGCTGTGTTGATCTGCTGTGGAGGTGTTTTTCCCAGCATTGCAACCTCCCTCCTCCCTGACCCAACAGCATAATGCAAGGAGAATGGCATGTTATATAGAAATATTGATTTGGAGAATGGCGTGTTATATATGAACATTCATTTGGAAGACAATTGCCCACCCAAGGTGTTGTCGCCTAGGCCATTGCTCTGATGTTTGAGGCTCATCTAGCTAAGGGATTTCACATGTCTGTGTGTGGTTTACACAATATGTAAGTTTTATGTCCAGGAGTCTGAAATTAATATATTTCCAGATTATGGTTGGGGGGCATATAAAGAGCAACATATGTGAAGATCAGCAGGCTCTGAATGGAGGTGAAGCTTCACTTAATCTACTTTGAAGCAGAGAAAAAAACGTAATGTTGGAGAAGCTGACTTAATCTACTTTGAAGCAGAAAAAAAAATATGAAAAATTATTTTTTCAAAAATATGAAAATGAAAAAAAAGAAGACATGGGGGCGTGCGGGACGCACTCGCTAAGCGGACCGGCACATTGAACGCGGGTCGGTGACTCCCCGCTTGCCAGGAGCCCTCCGAAAACGTGGACGGATCCTGCCGAGTAAGAAATTATACTCGGGAGGTGTTTACCCAGCTGCCGAGTATACCAGGTGATGTAGGACAGGTTCACTCACACACACACTCACACAGACACACCTATTCACTTGTAATACAAATCTGATTTGGTTGCAATGCTGGGAAGAACTACACCACAGTAGATCCACGTTGCCTTTCAACTTTTTTCAAATAGGAAAACCAGATTTTTATCCGTTTGTTTTTTTATAAAGCTAGAAAAAAAAATATATATAAAAATAAATAAAAAATATGAAGAAAATATGCATCACTAACTGTAAGTCGCTCTGGATAAGAGTGTCTGCTAAATGACTACCAAAAAAATAAAAAATATTTTTTTTCATAAATATGAAAATGAAAAAAAAGACGACTACCAGGTGAACGCATAACTTACCACGTGCCCGTAGCCAAACACGTCTTTAAATGACCAGTGGGGTCGAATCCGGGTGGGGGGGTGTGATAACTGCCTGAATGGAGGTGAAGCTTCACTTAATCTACTTTGAAGCAGAAAAAAAAATATGAAAAATTATTTTTTCAAAAATATGAAAATGAAAAAAAAGAAGACATGGGGGCGTGCGGGACGCACTCGCTAAGCGGACCGGCACATTGAACGCGGGTCGGCGACTCCCCGCTTGCCAGGAGCCCTCCGAAAACGTGGACGGATCCTGCCGAGTAAGAAATGATACTCGGGAGGTGTTTACCCAGCTGCCGAGTATACCAGGTGATGTAGGACAGGTTCACTCACACACACACTCACACAGACACACCTATTCACTTGGGCCTTCTCCCTCATGGCCTGCTGACATCCATGCAGGCCCACATTGACCTTGTGACCTCTGGAGCTCCATGCATCTTGTTCTACACTCCCTGCCTAGTAAAACCCTTTCTCCCATGGGCCTGAGAGTACAGCTCATTTGAGACCATTTTGGAAAAGATTTTCTGTCATTTTTAAATGCCCACAAAAAATTTCACATTATACTGCTGTTTTGAATGTATAGCAAAACCAGGTAGTTTTGAGGTTGAATAGCTACTTGAGTTGCTTGGTTCTACTGAAATTACCAACAGGCATTGGTCCAGGGTGATCAGGCCTATAATTTGAGACCATTTGGGTAAAGATTAGAGCTTTCTTTCCTTTTTAAATCACTCCAGGCAATATGTAATACAAATCTGATTTGGTTGCAATGCTGGGAAGAACTACACCACAGTAGATCCACGTTGCCTTTCAACTTTTTTCAAATAGGTTAAATCCTTCCAAAATGTCATATGAGGTGCAGCAGGCTAGGAGAAAGGGGGGAGAGAGTGGCCAGCCTCCACAGGGGATATAGAAATACATTGCCTGCTGCCCTAACTTCAACTTGATGCCTATGTGGGTTTATATTGCCATATCAAACTGTCTTCTTTGTCAACCCATCAGGCCACTATAAGGATTACCTGTGTTGAGTTTAAGCTTCCTGGAGCAACCGGAAGTGGGAAGATTGACCCTAAACATGGTTTAGATGTATCCACCAGCAGATAGTGAAAACGCTACATTCAACCCTCTGTAAAAAGTTTAGTTTTTCACGGATTGACCTGAAACTCAGGATTCTGTAAGAGCTTGTCCCAATGAGGATATGTGTTTAATTACAGCTTCCTGTGACAACCGGAAGTGCCTTACATTGTGGTCATAGTTGCTGTTTCGAAGGGTTTAAAAGGCCACATCCTTCCAAAATGTCACATGTGTGATTAGGCAACCCTCATGAACCCGTACATATTAGAAAACCAGGTTTTTATCCGTTTGTTTTTTTATAAAGCTAGAAAAAAATATATAAAAATAATAAAAAAAATGAAGAAAATATGCATCACTAACTGTAAGTCGCTCTGGATAAGAGTGTCTGCTAAATGACTACCAAAAAAATATATATATTTTTTTTTTCATAAATATGAAAATGAAAAAAAAGACGACTACCAGGTGAACGCATAACTTACCACGTGCCCGTAGCCAAACACGTCTTTAAATGACCAGTGGGGTCGAATCCGGGTGGGGGGGTGTGATAACTGCCTGAATGGAGGTGAAGCTTCACTTAATCTACTTTGAAGCAGAAAAAAAAATATGAAAAATTATTTTTTCAAAAATATGAAAATGAAAAAAAAGAAGACATGGGGGCGTGCGGGACGCACTCGCTAAGCGGACCGGCACATTGAACGCGGGTCGGCGACTCCCCGCTTGCCAGGAGCCCTCCGAAAACGTGGACGGATCCTGCCGAGTAAGAAATTATACTCGGGAGGTGTTTACCCAGCTGCCGAGTATACCAGGTGATGTAGGACAGGTTCACTCACACACACACTCACACAGACACACCTATTCACTTGGGCCTTCTCCCTCATGCCCTGCTGACATCCATGTAGGCCCACATTGACCTTGTGACCTCTGGAGCTCCATGCATCTTGTTCTACACTCCCTGCCTAGTAAAACCCTTTCTCCCATGGGCCTGAGAGTACAGCTCATTTGAGACCATTTTGGAAAAGATTTTCTGTCATTTTTAAATGCCCACAAAAAATTTCACATTATACTGCTGTTTTGAATGTATAGCAAAACCAGGTAGTTTTGAGGTTGAATAGCTACTTGAGTTGCTTGGTTCTACTGAAATTACCAACAGGCATTGGTCCAGGGTGATCAGGCCTATAATTTGAGACCATTTGGGTAAAGATTAGAGCTTTCTTTCCTTTTTAAATCACTCCAGGCAATATGTAATACAAATCTGATTTGGTTGCAATGCTGGGAAGAACTACACCACAGTAGATCCACGTTGCCTTTCAACTTTTTTCAAATAGGTTAAATCCTTCCAAAATGTCATATGAGGTGCAGCAGGCTAGGAGAAAGGGGGGAGAGAGTGGCCAGCCTCCACAGGGGATATAGAAATACATTGCCTGCTGCCCTAACTTCAACTTGATGCCTATGTGGGTTTATATTGCCATATCAAACTGTCTTCTTTGTCAACCCATCAGGCCACTATAAGGATTACCTGTGTTGAGTTTAAGCTTCCTGGAGCAACCGGAAGTGGGAAGATTGACCCTAAACATGGTTTAGATGTATCCACCAGCAGATAGTGAAAACGCTACATTCAACCCTCTGTAAAAAGTTTAGTTTTTCACGGATTGACCTGAAACTCAGGATTCTGTAAGAGCTTGTCCCAATGAGGATATGTGTTTAATTACAGCTTCCTGTGACAACCGGAAGTGCCTTACATTGTGGTCATAGGTGCTGTTTCGAAGGGTTTAAAAGGCCACATCCTTCCAAAATGTCACATGTGTGATTAGGCAACCCTCATGAACCCGTACATATTAGAAAACCAGGTTTTTATCCGTTTGTTTTTTTATAAAGCTAGAAAAAAATATATAAAAATAATTTAAAAAATGAAGAAAATATGCATCACTAACTGTAAGTCGCTCTGGATAAGAGTGTCTGCTAAATGACTACCAAAAAAATATATATATTTTTTTTTTCATAAATATGAAAATGAAAAAAAAGACGACTACCAGGTGAACGCATAACTTACCACGTGCCCGTAGCCAAACACGTCTTTAAATGACCAGTGGGGTCGAATCCGGGTGGGGGGGTGTGATAACTGCCTGAATGGAGGTGAAGCTTCACTTAATCTACTTTGAAGCAGAAAAAAAAATATGAAAAATTATTTTTTCAAAAATATGAAAATGAAAAAAAAGAAGACATGGGGGCGTGCGGGATGCACTCGCTAAGCGGACCGGCACATTGAACGCGGGTCGGCGACTCCCCGCTTGCCAGGAGCCCTCCGAAAACGTGGACGGATCCTGCCGAGTAAGAAATGATACTCGGGAGGTGTTTACCCAGCTGCCGAGTATACCAGGTGATGTAGGACAGGTTCACTCACACACACACTCACACAGACACACCTATTCACTTGGGCCTTCTCCCTCATGCCCTGCTGACATCCATGCAGGCCCACATTGACCTTGTGACCTCTGGAGCTCCATGCATCTTGTTCTACACTCCCTGCCTAGTAAAACCCTTTCTCCCATGGGCCTGAGAGTACAGCTCATTTGAGACCATTTTGGAAAAGATTTTCTGTCATTTTTAAATGCCCACAAAAAATTTCACATTATACTGCTGTTTTGAATGTATAGCAAAACCAGGTAGTTTTGAGGTTGAATAGCTACTTGAGTTGCTTGGTTCTACTGAAATTACCAACAGGCATTGGTCCAGGGTGATCAGGCCTATAATTTGAGACCATTTGGGTAAAGATTAGAGCTTTCTTTCCTTTTTAAATCACTCCAGGCAATATGTAATACAAATCTGATTTGGTTGCAATGCTGGGAAGAACTACACCACAGTAGATCCACGTTGCCTTTCAACTTTTTTCAAATAGGTTAAATCCTTCCAAAATGTCATATGAGGTGCAGCAGGCTAGGAGAAAGGGGGGAGAGAGTGGCCAGCCTCCACAGGGGATATAGAAATACATTGCCTGCTGCCCTAACTTCAACTTGATGCCTATGTGGGTTTATATTGCCATATCAAACTGTCTTCTTTGTCAACCCATCAGGCCACTATAAGGATTACCTGTGTTGAGTTTAAGCTTCCTGGAGCAACCGGAAGTGGGAAGATTGACCCTAAACATGGTTTAGATGTATCCACCAGCAGATAGTGAAAACGCTACATTCAACCCTCTGTAAAAAGTTTAGTTTTTCACGGATTGACCTGAAACTCAGGATTCTGTAAGAGCTTGTCCCAATGAGGATATGTGTTTAATTACAGCTTCCTGTGACAACCGGAAGTGCCTTACATTGTGGTCATAGTTGCTGTTTCGAAGGGTTTAAAAGGCCACATCCTTCCAAAATGTCACATGTGTGATTAGGCAACCCTCATGAACCCGTACATATTAGAAAACCAGGTTTTTATCCGTTTGTTTTTTTATAAAGCTAGAAAAAAATATATAAAAATAATAAAAAAAATGAAGAAAATATGCATCACTAACTGTAAGTCGCTCTGGATAAGAGTGTCTGCTAAATGACTACCAAAAAAATATATATATATTTTTTTTCATAAATATGAAAATGAAAAAAAAGACGACTACCAGGTGAACGCATAACTTACCACGTGCCCGTAGCCAAACACGTCTTTAAATGACCAGTGGGGTCGAATCCGGGTGGGGGGGTGTGATAACTGCCTGAATGGAGGTGAAGCTTCACTTAATCTACTTTGAAGCAGAAAAAAAAATATGAAAAATTATTTTTTCAAAAATATGAAAATGAAAAAAAAGAAGACATGGGGGCGTGCGGGACGCACTCGCTAAGCGGACCGGCACATTGAACGCGGGTCGGCGACTCCCCGCTTGCCAGGAGCCCTCCGAAAACGTGGACGGATCCTGCCGAGTAAGAAATGATACTCGGGAGGAGACAGAGAGAGGGAGAGGGGACTCTCTCCAATCCCACTGACCTCACTGTTGGGTACATGCTGTCTGGACTATTTTCAGAGAATAGACTGCTTAATGTAACCGACGGGATATGAACCAGGTCTACCGCGGGAGAAAGCAACAGCTTGACCGTTACACCAAGAGGACATTCCCTATTGGGCTGAGGCATAGCCTATTTTTCACATCTGATTTAATTTCATACAACTTAATATTGCTACACTAAAAATCTTTGTCTGGACAATAGCCCATTACTCAGCTTTTATTAGAAAATGAATGGCATGCCACTGTGATCATTTTCTGTGACGACAGAGTAAATTATTATGCAGCCTCAGAGGGGTGCCCAAACTTTTTCAGACGACTGGATGTACTTCATAGAAACTGTTACCCTTTATATATTCTAACCACTCTATTTAATGTATTCCATATTAAGGGCCCTAACCTAGGAACACAAATCTTTGTTCCTATTAACATTGTGGACAGTTCTCTCTTTCTTTCTCTCTCTCTCTCTCTCTCTCTCTCTCTCTCTCTCTTACTCCACTATTTTCACTCTTTCTCTCTCTTCACAGCTCTCTCTCTCTTTCGCTCTGACTCACTCCACTGTTTTCACTCTCTCTCTTCTCACAATTCACTTTCTCTCTCGTTCTGTCTCACTCCACTGTTTTCACTCTCTCTTTCTCTATCCTGGGCACTTCATTTAATATAACAGGCTTTTAAAAATGCAATATTGTTGCACAATTTGTATGTAGCCCTTTAAAGTATACAGGTTGAAAATGGCACTGATAAACGCCTAAATTAAATTGGTACGCAGTGGCTGTACAGTAACATGCTATACATGACTTCAGACCACAGGCTCTACGCTTCAGAGGACTAAATGTATTTTGAAAGATGAGACGTTGAGGACTATAATAAATACTGCTTTGATGTCATACAAGCAAGCAAAACACCCATGAGTCCAAATGTGCACTTCAAATGTTCTTATTATAAAACTCATGTCAAATACAGTGTCAACATTTATGATCACTATATTTGATGTATAGTTACAAGATGACATGACGTCATACCCTGGGTTATTCTGAACAGAATGAGCCTGTTTGTCTACTGTGAATAAACTTAGCCGTGGCATACGCACCTGAATGCACTCATGATTCCTATGCGCATCAAAATTACAATCTGTTTCCAGGAATGTTATTGTGAAAGCCTAACTCTGTAATATACTTTTTTATAACTTAGCTAATCATGTTGGCAATAGAACCAGATGATGCCATCTTCCTAAAAAATGTCTCAGGTGTTGTCAGGCCATTGTTCTGATGTTTGAAGCTCCTCAAGTTGAGGAATTTCACACCTCTGTGTGGGGGTTTCACAAGCCGTTAGGTTTAGATAGGAATTATAATTATGTCAAGTAGTCTGAATTGTGGCAGGGATGAGGCTCAGTTTGTAGAGCATGGTATTTGCAATGCCAGGGTTTAGGGTTTGATTCCCACTGGGGGGCAGGTATGAAAAAAATAATTACACAAAAAATATATTAAGTCACTCTGGATAAGAGTGTCTGCTAAATGACTAAAAATAAACTACAGGGGTGCCCAAGGGCGCTGTTACTTTCATTCGAAAAATGTTGCAATGCTGTGTTGATCTGCTGTGGAGGTGTTTTTCCCAGCATTGCAACCTCCCTCCTCCCTGACCCAACAGCATAATGCAAGGAGAATGGCATGTTATATAGAAATATTGATTTGGAGAATGGCGTGTTATATATGAACATTCATTTGGAAGACAATTGCCCACCCAAGGTGTTGTCGCCTAGGCCATTGCTCTGATGTTTGAGGCTCATCTAGCTAAGGGATTTCACATGTCTGTGTGTGGTTTACACAATATGTAAGTTTTATGTCCAGAAGTCTGAAATTAATATATTTCCAGATTATGGTTGGGGGGCATATAAAGAGCAACATATGTGAAGATCAGCAGGCTCTGAATGGAGGTGAAGCTTCACTTAATCTACTTTGAAGCAGAGAAAAAACCGTAATGTTGGAGAAGCTGACTTAATCTACTTTGAAGCAGAAAAAAAAATATGAAAAATTATTTTTTCAAAAATATGAAAATGAAAAAAAAGAAGACATGGGGGCGTGCGGGACGCACTCGCTAAGCGGACCGGCACATTGAACGCGGGTCGGCGACTCCCCGCTTGCCAGGAGCCCTCCGAAAACGTGGACGGATCCTGCCGAGTAAGAAATGATACTCGGGAGGTGTTTACCCAGCTGCCGAGTATACCAGGTGATGTAGGACAGGTTCACTCACACACACACTCACACAGACACACCTATTCACTTGTAATACAAATCTGATTTGGTTGCAATGCTGGGAAGAACTACACCACAGTAGATCCACGTTGCCTTTCAACTTTTTTCAAATAGGAAAACCAGATTTTTATCCGTTTGTTTTTTTATAAAGCTAGAAAAAAAAATATATATAAAAATAAATAAAAAATATGAAGAAAATATGCATCACTAACTGTAAGTCGCTCTGGATAAGAGTGTCTGCTAAATGACTACCAAAAAAATAAAAAATATTTTTTTTCATAAATATGAAAATGAAAAAAAAGACGACTACCAGGTGAACGCATAACTTACCACGTGCCCGTAGCCAAACACGTCTTTAAATGACCAGTGGGGTCGAATCCGGGTGGGGGGGTGTGATAACTGCCTGAATGGAGGTGAAGCTTCACTTAATCTACTTTGAAGCAGAGAAAAAACCGTAATGTTGGAGAAGCTGACTTAATCTACTTTGAAGCAGAAAAAAAAAAATGAAAAATATTTTTTCAAAAATATGAAAATGAAAAAAAAGAAGACATGGGGGCGTGCAGGACGCACTCGCTAAGCGGACCGGCACATTGAACGCGGGTCGGCGACTCCCCGCTTGCCAGGAGCCCTCCGATAACGTGGACGGATCCTGCCGAGTAAGAAATGATACTCGGGAGGAGACAGAGAGAGGTAGAGGGGACTCTCTCCAATCCCACTGACCTCACTGTTGGGTACATGCTGTCTGGACTATTTTCAGAGAATAGACTGCTTAATGTAACCGACGGGATATGAACCAGGTCTACCGCGGGAGAAAGCAACAGCTTGACCGTTACACCAAGAGGACATTCCCTATTGGGCTGAGGCATAGCCTGTTTTTCACATCTGATTTAATTTCATACAACTTAATATTGCTACACTAAAAATCTTTGTCTGGACAATAGCCCATTACTCAGCTTTTATTAGAAAATGAATGGCATGCCACTGTGATCATTTTCTGTGACGACAGAGTAAATTATTATGCAGCCTCAGAGGGGTGCCCAAACTTTTTCAGACGACTGGATGTACTTCATAGAAACTGTTACCCTTTATATATTCTAACCACTCTATTTAATGTATTCCATATTAAGGGCCCTAACCTAGGAACACAAATATTTGTTCCTATTAACATTGTGGACAGTTCTCTCTCTCTTTCTCTCTCTCTCTCTCTCTCTCTCTCTCTCTTACTCCACTGTTTTCACTCTTTCTCTCTCTTCACAGCTCTCTCTCTCTTTCGCTCTGACTCACTCCACTGTTTTCACTCTCTCTCTTCTCACAATTCACTTTCTCTCTCGTTCTGTCTCACTCCACTGTTTTCACTCTCTCTTTCTCTATCCTCACAACTCTCTCTGCCTCACTCGACTGTTTTCACTATTTCTCTCTCCTCACAACTCTCTCTCTCTCTCTCTCACTCCACTGTTTCACTCTCTCTCTCCTCACAACTCTCTCTCGCTGTCTCACTCCACTGTTTTCACTCTTTCTCTCTCCTGACAACTCCCTCTCTCTCTTTCTTTCTCTCTCTCTCTCTCTCTCTTTCTCTCTCTCTCACTCCACTGTTTTCACTCTCTCTCTCCTCACAATTCTCTCTCTCTCTCACTCTGTCGCACTCCATTGTTTTCACTCTCTCTCCTCACAATTCTCTCTCTCTCTCACTCTGTCTCACTCCACTGTTTTCACTCTTTCTTTCTCGCTCTGCCTCACTCCACTGTTTTCACTCTTCATTTATAGGTTATATTCTTCAAGAATCAATGGATGTTGCATCTGCTGATTGCCCCTTTAAAATGAATCACTAATCACATTAAATAAATCACAATCTCCCGAAATGACTTTGTCAAAGCAACAGAATAACTAGGGCTTTACAATGATCCTGAAAACTTGGGGGAATTCTGGGGTTAAGTGGGTTAAAATAGTCCTAGAAGTCACAGAGGGTGCACAGAGGGACATGCCAAAATGCAGAATTTTTGCACTTTTGCAAGTCTTTATTCATATAAAAAAATCTGATTTATTGAATTTTACATGTGGTCTATATTAAAGGGCACTTCATTTAATATAACAGGCTTTTAAAAATGCAATATTGTTGCACAATTTGTATGTAGCCCTTTAAAGTATACAGGTTGAAAATGGCACTGATAAACGCCTAAATTGGTACGCAGTGGCTGTACAGTAACATGCTATACATGACTTCAGACCACAGGCTCTACGCTTCAGAGGACTAAATGTATTTTGAAAGATGAGACGTTGAGGACTATAATAAATACTGCTTTGATGTCATACAAGCAAGCAAAACACCCATGAGTCCAAATGTGCACTTCAAATTTTCTTATTATAAAACTCATGTCAAATACAGTGTCAACATTTATGATCACTATATTTGATGTATAGTTACAAGATGACATGACGTCATACCCTGGGTTATTCTGAACAGAATGAGCCTGTTTGTCTACTGTGAATAAACTTAGCCGTGGCATACGCACCTGAATGCACTCATGATTCCTATGCGCATCAAAATTACAATCTGTTTCCAGGAATGTTATTGTGAAAGCCTAACTCTGTAATATACTTTTTTATAACTTAGCTAATCATGTTGGCAATAGAACCAGATGATGCCATCTTCCTAAAAAATGTCTCAGGTGTTGTCAGGCCATTGTTCTGATGTTTGAACCTCCTCAAGTTGAGGAATTTCACACCTCTGTGTGGGGGTTTCACAAGCCGTTAGGTTTAGATAGGAATTATAATTATGTCCAGTAGTCTGAATTGTGGCAGGGATGAGGAGGCTCAGTTTGTAGAGCATGGTATTTGCAATGCCAGGGTTTAGGGTTTGATTCCCACTGGGGGGCAGGTATGAAAAAAATAATTACACAAAAAATATATTAAGTCACTCTGGATAAGAGTGTCTGCTAAATGACTAAAAATAAACTACAGGGGTGCCCAAGGGCGCTGTTACTTTCATTCGAAAAATGTTGCAATGCTGTGTTGATCTGCTGTGGAGGTGTTTTTCCCAGCATTGCAACCTCCCTCCTCCCTGACCCAACAGCATAATGCAAGGAGAATGGCATGTTATATAGAAATATTGATTTGGAGAATGGCGTGTTATATATGAACATTCATTTGGAAGACAATTGCCCACCCAAGGTGTTGTCGCCTAGGCCATTGCTCTGATGTTTGAGGCTCATCTAGCTAAGGGATTTCACATGTCTGTGTGTGGTTTACACAATATGTAAGTTTTATGTCCAGGAGTCTGAAATTAATATATTTCCAGATTATGGTTGGGGGGCATATAAAGAGCAACATATGTGAAGATCAGCAGGCTCTGAATGGAGGTGAAGCTTCACTTAATCTACTTTGAAGCAGAGAAAAAAACGTAATGTTGGAGAAGCTGACTTAATCTACTTTGAAGCAGAAAAAAAAATATGAAAAATTATTTTTTCAAAAATATGAAAATGAAAAAAAAGAAGACATGGGGGCGTGCGGGACGCACTCGCTAAGCGGACCGGCACATTGAACGCGGGTCGGTGACTCCCCGCTTGCCAGGAGCCCTCCGAAAACGTGGACGGATCCTGCCGAGTAAGAAATTATACTCGGGAGGTGTTTACCCAGCTGCCGAGTATACCAGGTGATGTAGGACAGGTTCACTCACACACACACTCACACAGACACACCTATTCACTTGTAATACAAATCTGATTTGGTTGCAATGCTGGGAAGAACTACACCACAGTAGATCCACGTTGCCTTTCAACTTTTTTCAAATAGGAAAACCAGATTTTTATCCGTTTGTTTTTTTATAAAGCTAGAAAAAAAAATATATATAAAAATAAATAAAAAATATGAAGAAAATATGCATCACTAACTGTAAGTCGCTCTGGATAAGAGTGTCTGCTAAATGACTACCAAAAAAATAAAAAATATTTTTTTTCATAAATATGAAAATGAAAAAAAAGACGACTACCAGGTGAACGCATAACTTACCACGTGCCCGTAGCCAAACACGTCTTTAAATGACCAGTGGGGTCGAATCCGGGTGGGGGGGTGTGATAACTGCCTGAATGGAGGTGAAGCTTCACTTAATCTACTTTGAAGCAGAGAAAAAACCGTAATGTTGGAGAAGCTGACTTAATCTACTTTGAAGCAGAAAAAAAAAAATGAAAAATATTTTTTCAAAAATATGAAAATGAAAAAAAAGAAGACATGGGGGCGTGCAGGACGCACTCGCTAAGCGGACCGGCACATTGAACGCGGGTCGGCGACTCCCCGCTTGCCAGGAGCCCTCCGATAACGTGGACGGATCCTGCCGAGTAAGAAATGATACTCGGGAGGAGACAGAGAGAGGTAGAGGGGACTCTCTCCAATCCCACTGACCTCACTGTTGGGTACATGCTGTCTGGACTATTTTCAGAGAATAGACTGCTTAATGTAACCGACGCGATATGAACCAGGTCTACCGCGGGAGAAAGCAACAGCTTGACCGTTACACCAAGAGGACATTCCCTATTGGGCTGAGGCATAGCCTATTTTTCACATCTGATTTAATTTCATACAACTTAATATTGCTACACTAAAAATCTTTGTCTGGACAATAGCCCATTACTCAGCTTTTATTAGAAAATGAATGGCATGCCACTGTGATCATTTTCTGTGACGACAGAGTAAATTATTATGCAGCCTCAGAGGGGTGCCCAAACTTTTTCAGACGACTGGATGTACTTCATAGAAACTGTTACCCTTTATATATTCTAACCACTCTATTTAATGTATTCCATATTAAGGGCCCTAACCTAGGAACACAAATATTTGTTCCTATTAACATTGTGGACAGTTCTCTCTCTCTTTCTCTCTCTCTCTCTCTCTCTCTCTCTCTCTTACTCCACTGTTTTCACTCTTTCTCTCTCTTCACAGCTCTCTCTCTCTTTCGCTCTGACTCACTCCACTGTTTTCACTCTCTCTCTTCTCACAATTCACTTTCTCTCTCGTTCTGTCTCACTCCACTGTTTTCACTCTCTCTTTCTCTATCCTCACAACTCTCTCTGCCTCACTCGACTGTTTTCACTATTTCTCTCTCCTCACAACTCTCTCTCTCTCTCTCTCACTCCACTGTTTCACTCTCTCTCTCCTCACAACTCTCTCTCGCTGTCTCACTCCACTGTTTTCACTCTTTCTCTCTCCTGACAACTCCCTCTCTCTCTTTCTTTCTCTCTCTCTCTCTCTCTCTTTCTCTCTCTCTCACTCCACTGTTTTCACTCTCTCTCTCCTCACAATTCTCTCTCTCTCTCACTCTGTCGCACTCCATTGTTTTCACTCTCTCTCCTCACAATTCTCTCTCTCTCTCACTCTGTCTCACTCCACTGTTTTCACTCTTTCTTTCTCGCTCTGCCTCACTCCACTGTTTTCACTCTTCATTTATAGGTTATATTCTTCAAGAATCAATGGATGTTGCATCTGCTGATTGCCCCTTTAAAATGAATCACTAATCACATTAAATAAATCACAATCTCCCGAAATGACTTTGTCAAAGCAAC
The DNA here is from genome assembly GCF_964263955.1 of Coregonus lavaretus. NCBI lineage: Eukaryota > Metazoa > Chordata > Actinopteri > Salmoniformes > Salmonidae > Coregonus > Coregonus lavaretus. Next base: position 192,122 of record NW_028166773.1, read on the forward strand.
AGAATAACTAGGGCTTTACAATGATCCTGAAAACTTGGGGGAATTCTGGGGTTAAGTGGGTTAAAATAGTCCTAGAAGTCACAGAGGGTGCACAGAGGGACATGCCAAAATGCAGAATTTTTGCACTTTTGCAAGTCTTTATTCATATAAAAAAATCTGATTTATTGAATTTTACATGTGGTCTATATTAAAGGGCACTTCATTTAATATAACAGGCTTTTAAAAATGCAATATTGTTGCACAATTTGTATGTAGCCCTTTAAAGTATACAGGTTGAAAATGGCACTGATAAACGCCTAAATTGGTACGCAGTGGCTGTACAGTAACATGCTATACATGACTTCAGACCACAGGCTCTACGCTTCAGAGGACTAAATGTATTTTGAAAGATGAGACGTTGAGGACTATAATAAATACTGCTTTGATGTCATACAAGCAAGCAAAACACCCATGAGTCCAAATGTGCACTTCAAATTTTCTTATTATAAAACTCATGTCAAATACAGTGTCAACATTTATGATCACTATATTTGATGTATAGTTACAAGATGACATGACGTCATACCCTGGGTTATTCTGAACAGAATGAGCCTGTTTGTCTACTGTGAATAAACTTAGCCGTGGCATACGCACCTGAATGCACTCATGATTCCTATGCGCATCAAAATTACAATCTGTTTCCAGGAATGTTATTGTGAAAGCCTAACTCTGTAATATACTTTTTTATAACTTAGCTAATCATGTTGGCAATAGAACCAGATGATGCCATCTTCCTAAAAAATGTCTCAGGTGTTGTCAGGCCATTGTTCTGATGTTTGAACCTCCTCAAGTTGAGGAATTTCACACCTCTGTGTGGGGGTTTCACAAGCCGTTAGGTTTAGATAGGAATTATAATTATGTCCAGTAGTCTGAATTGTGGCAGGGATGAGGAGGCTCAGTTTGTAGAGCATGGTATTTGCAATGCCAGGGTTTAGGGTTTGATTCCCACTGGGGGGCAGGTATGAAAAAAATAATTACACAAAAAATATATTAAGTCACTCTGGATAAGAGTGTCTGCTAAATGACTAAAAATAAACTACAGGGGTGCCCAAGGGCGCTGTTACTTTCATTCGAAAAATGTTGCAATGCTGTGTTGATCTGCTGTGGAGGTGTTTTTCCCAGCATTGCAACCTCCCTCCTCCCTGACCCAACAGCATAATGCAAGGAGAATGGCATGTTATATAGAAATATTGATTTGGAGAATGGCGTGTTATATATGAACATTCATTTGGAAGACAATTGCCCACCCAAGGTGTTGTCGCCTAGGCCATTGCTCTGATGTTTGAGGCTCATCTAGCTAAGGGATTTCACATGTCTGTGTGTGGTTTACACAATATGTAAGTTTTATGTCCAGGAGTCTGAAATTAATATATTTCCAGATTATGGTTGGGGGGCATATAAAGAGCAACATATGTGAAGATCAGCAGGCTCTGAATGGAGGTGAAGCTTCACTTAATCTACTTTGAAGCAGAGAAAAAAACGTAATGTTGGAGAAGCTGACTTAATCTACTTTGAAGCAGAAAAAAAAATATGAAAAATTATTTTTTCAAAAATATGAAAATGAAAAAAAAGAAGACATGGGGGCGTGCGGGACGCACTCGCTAAGCGGACCGGCACATTGAACGCGGGTCGGTGACTCCCCGCTTGCCAGGAGCCCTCCGAAAACGTGGACGGATCCTGCCGAGTAAGAAATTATACTCGGGAGGTGTTTACCCAGCTGCCGAGTATACCAGGTGATGTAGGACAGGTTCACTCACACACACACTCACACAGACACACCTATTCACTTGTAATACAAATCTGATTTGGTTGCAATGCTGGGAAGAACTACACCACAGTAGATCCACGTTGCCTTTCAACTTTTTTCAAATAGGAAAACCAGATTTTTATCCGTTTGTTTTTTTATAAAGCTAGAAAAAAAAATATATATAAAAATAAATAAAAAATATGAAGAAAATATGCATCACTAACTGTAAGTCGCTCTGGATAAGAGTGTCTGCTAAATGACTACCAAAAAAATAAAAAATATTTTTTTTCATAAATATGAAAATGAAAAAAAAGACGACTACCAGGTGAACGCATAACTTACCACGTGCCCGTAGCCAAACACGTCTTTAAATGACCAGTGGGGTCGAATCCGGGTGGGGGGGTGTGATAACTGCCTGAATGGAGGTGAAGCTTCACTTAATCTACTTTGAAGCAGAGAAAAAACCGTAATGTTGGAGAAGCTGACTTAATCTACTTTGAAGCAGAAAAAAAAAAATGAAAAATATTTTTTCAAAAATATGAAAATGAAAAAAAAGAAGACATGGGGGCGTGCAGGACGCACTCGCTAAGCGGACCGGCACATTGAACGCGGGTCGGCGACTCCCCGCTTGCCAGGAGCCCTCCGATAACGTGGACGGATCCTGCCGAGTAAGAAATGATACTCGGGAGGAGACAGAGAGAGGTAGAGGGGACTCTCTCCAATCCCACTGACCTCACTGTTGGGTACATGCTGTCTGGACTATTTTCAGAGAATAGACTGCTTAATGTAACCGACGCGATATGAACCAGGTCTACCGCGGGAGAAAGCAACAGCTTGACCGTTACACCAAGAGGACATTCCCTATTGGGCTGAGGCATAGCC
>NW_028166772.1:2500-15000 GCF_964263955.1 Coregonus lavaretus
TAGATCCTTATCTTACCTGCATGTTTTCCTAGAGGCCTCCCAAATGACACCCCAATTCCCTTTAAAGTGCACTACTTTATAGAGGCCCATAGGGGCTCTGGTCAACAGTAGCTACTATATAGGGAATAGGGTGCCATTTGGTCCACTGCCCTAGAAGCCTTCCTTCTCTTTCACAACTGGCCAATTACAGCTTGATCAGTTGGTTCTACTCTGTTATGACTACAAAGAACACTTTTATTGCTATTCTCATTATCAACTTGAAGCGCACTCTGAGCACTTCCAACAGACACATGGATACGACTCAAAACCCCACAGGAATGTAACAATAAACAAATATGTAAATGCCTGTTACATGACCGCAGGGCGCACTAGTTAGTTTAGCTGCACAACTAAACTCTGGATAAGAGCTTCTGATGACCTAAATGTGAAAGGGTGCGGCGGGTAGCTTAGTGGTTAAGAGCGTTGTGACTGTACCCGAAAGGTCGCTGGTTCTAATCCCACCGACCCAACTAGGTGAAAAAATCTGTCGATGTGCCCTTGAGCAAGGCACTTAACCCTAATTGCTCCTGTAAGTCCCTCTGGATAAGAGTGTCTGCTAAATGACAAAAAAAAATATATATATATATATAGTAGGCCTAGCCGATGGGATCATCCTCTTTTTAATAGAGGCCATCAAAACTCTGTTTTCTCAGACAATTGCATAGCATAGTCGCTCTGGATAAGAGCCAATGGCTAGTTGAGCAAATTGAAGTGTTTTCTTCCAAGGTGTATTGCAAGGCATTATGGTGGTAACAACAGGGCCGATGTTAAAAGGACAAAGTGTTTGTTAGGTGTTAAAAAATATGTTTGAAATGATGAAAAGACAAAAAAAAAGCGATTGTGTTGAATTGTGTTTGGGAAATAAAGATAGACATGGTTTCAAAAAAGGTAGTGGTAATATTTAATTCAGTGCAGAAATGTGTAGGTGGCTTAATTTACCCTAAATCCAAAGGGTAAGTTGTTGTTTTATGTTTTCAAAACTGTACTGTTTACATGAATTCTGATTATTTCCAGGGATAAAGAACATCCTAAAATATATGTAGATATCTTTGAGAGAAAGAATACTATATTTCCCTTGACGGAGTGATGCTTAATGTAAAAATTGGCTCAATTTACCCCAATCTCCCCTACAACGCATTTGACAAAACAGTTGTGATCCGAACAGAGATTTTGTGTGCAGATAAACTTTTGCATCACAAAAATATCAGTTGTATCTCAATTGATGTGTCAAATGCTTTGTTCTTTTTCTCATTTGAGGTCATACAAATGTATGATCATTACAAGGGAGACGAGCTGCTTCAATAAAATATAAAAACAATGTACTGTATCAACATAAATAGTTAGATACTAACTGATTCCAAGATGGCTTAGAATACCTGACAGGAAACAGGATAGTCACTTATGGCAGAGCATTAGTATCTAAAATACCAGTAACAGACAGTGATCTTTCTCTCTCTCTCTCTCTCTCACTCTCTCTCTCTCTCTCTCTCTCTCTCTCTCTCTCTCTCTCTCTCTCTCTCTCTCTCTCTCTCTCTCTCTCCCCCCCTCTCTCTCTCTCTCTCTCTCTCTCCCCCCCTCTCTCTCTCTCTCACTCTCTCTCTCCCTCTCTCTCTCCCTCTCTGTCTCTCTCTCTCATATTTACATATTTACATATTATCATATTTATTATTTACATACATAAATAGTTAGTTAAATAGTTTTTTCCACATTTTGTTACGTTACAGCCTTATTCTAAAATGAATTAAATCGATGTTTTCCCTCATTAATCCACACACAATACCCATAATAACAAATCAAATCCAGGTTTTTATAAAAAAAATCAAATTTGTATTAAAAAGAAAACGGAAATATCACATTTATATAAGTATTCAGACCCTTCACTCAGTACTTTGTTGAAGCACTTGGTGGTTCCAAACTTCTTCCATTTAAATAATGATTAAGCCAATGTGTTCTTGGGGACCTTCAATGCTGCAGAAATGTTTTGGTACCTTTCCCCAGATCTGTGCCTCGACACAATCATTTCTCAGAGCTCTACCGACAATTCCTTCGACCTCATGGCTTGGTTTTTGCTCTGACATGCACTGTCAACTGTGGGACCTTATATAGACAGATGTGTTTCTTTCCAAATCATGTTCAATCAGTTGAATTTACCACAGGTGGACTCCAATCAAGTTGTAGAAACATCTCAAGGATGATCAATGGAAACAGGATGCACCTGAGCTCAATTTCGAGTCTCATAGCAAAGGGTCTGAATACTTATGTAAATAAGGTATTTCTGTTTTTTATTTTTAATACATTTGCAAACATTTCTAAAAACCTGTTTTCGCTTTGTCATTATGGGGTATTGTGTGTAGATTTATGAGGATTAAAAAAAAATGGTAATCCATTTTAGAATAAGGCTGTAACCTATAAATCCAGTTTGGTCCAATTATATTATCTGTTGAATAATTGTCTCCAACCATTAGGATAGGTCTTTATTGGGTTTTAACAGTAATGAGATGCATGCTTAGTTCATTGATGGAGGAAGTAATTTGTTTTCAAAAGATTCACAGTAAACTGCATGCAAAATAGGATTAAGTTGGACATCAGGTCAGTCTACAAATGTTTACATTTTTATTTTTTAGTCATTTAGCAGACGCTCTTATCCAGAGCTACTTACAGTTAGTGAGTGCATACATTACTATTTTAATTTTTTCATACTGGCCCCACCGTGGGAATCGAACCCACAACCCTGGCGTTGCAAATGCCATGCTCTACCAACTGAGCTACATCCCCTGCCGGCCATTCCCTCCCCTACCCTGGACGACGCTGGGCCAATTGTGGGCCGGCCCATGGGTCTCCCGGTCGCGGCCGGCTACGACAGAGCCTGGATGGCATGACCATCTTTATGTGAGAAATTACACTGGTCACTCAAAAAACATTTATAAAATATTTATAAAGTATAATTATCACTCACTTTAGATTAGGGACTGCAAAAATACTTTATTAATGATTAGTATTGATTAATAAATGTTGAACGCAGGCTTTCTGAATGCCGTATAAATGGTTTTATTACGGACCCTTAAAATAAAGTGTTGCCATTTTCTTTATTGGCTTCAAAATGGAAATACAATATTCATCTACACATTTAGAAAATCCCCTGCATGTTCGAGCCATGGACAATTGGACATTGCCCAAATGTTATAATAATATTAGTCTACCGTCGACGTTGATATGTCCTGTTGGTGACTTTGCCACCTTAAAGGTAAACAAACAGGCTACAAGTGGATTCAGCGCTAAGGACAACGATCAAAATTCGCATCCATTTGACAGTTAGGTCTAACAAGATGCAATTTTTTTTTTTTTTTTACAAAATGATAAAGGTAAAACAATGTGTAGTCTGTTGTAATGACCTGATGATCCTATACAGACTTCCTACAGTCACTGACACCTTTCATTCAACTGGGCATCGCACATAGACCTAATGAGTCCAAACTTTTCACAGAAGCTGCATGGACAGAAATAATGTCCAAATATGAAGAAAAAGCAAGACAGTTTTACTGCTCGTGATATTAGGGCTGTCGTGCCTCCGCTGGCAAAATCAGCAATTGCGTTAACGTTAAATAATAATATGCCATTTAGCAGACGCTTTTATCCAAAGCGACTTACAGCCATGTGCGCATACATTTTTACGTATGGGTGGTGCCGGGAATCGAACCCACTACACTGGCGTTACAAGCGCCGTGCTCTACCAATTGAGCTACAGAGGACCGCTAAGACAAGCTTCAACAGTAGTGCTGCTTGACATTGGCACATTGACGCACCGTTTCAAATACACACTTCAAAAATATATCCACCCTGCTCACATCAGCGCAAGCGAACTGATGTAAGACCGGTAAATGACCAACCCTGGTGCCAGGGTTGGAAAATAGCAGAGCGCTGGCTTTTACAAGTAGAAATGGCCGCTAGCGCCGCCTTAATACCAGCTGAAAATAGAGCCCAAGGTCTTGAAAACTATTTGCAAAAGGACCACAGGGCAAATTAGTGAGTGGTGACATAGTGCCCCATTGACAGCATCTTCGTCCCGTGTGTGTGTGTGTTTTGTATGCGTGTGTGTGTGTGTCTGTGTGTGTGCATGTGCGTGTGTGTGTGTCTGTGTCTGTGTCTGTGTGTGTGCGTGTGTGTGTGTGTGTGTGTGTGTGTGTGTCTGTGTGTGTCTGTGTGTGCGTGTGTGTGTCTCTCTGTGTCTGTGTGTGTGTGTGTGTGTGTGTGTGTGTGTGTGTGTGTCTGTGTGTGTGTGTGTGTGTGTCTGTGTGTGTGCGTGTGTGTGTGTCTCTCTGCGTGTGTGTGTGTGTGTTAGAAGCTATTCTATTTCACTGTTTACTCAGCCCTTTCCCTGTGGTTCAGCCTGAAGTTCAATCACAAAGGGAGTATTGATAGAGTTGATCCCTGTCAACACACATGGCTCAGGAGAACTAAACACTGGAGGTCCCTGGACCAAAGGTTTTTATTACGTTTTTAAACCTTCACGAGAAACTGTAGGATTAACCAACCAAGTTATACTGCATCTGCGTTAACCATAACTTACTAAAGCTTGGATTCAATCAGAGGTGCTACATTGTCGCACTACAGACAATTTGCCCTGTTATGGTTCCTGATCAATTCAGGAAATTACCTAAAAGTGGAAATTACCTAATTTTTTTGAAATCACCTTTAAATGTCAAGCGCTGCTATGCGAGACAACACTCCTTTGATTGAATGATTATAGCAGATTGTCAATAGGATTGCTTATCAAGCTTCTCCGTGCACATGCATGAATGACAATTAGTCATCTGGAACATTGATCAGAACCTAGATCAATCAATAAAAACATACCGATATATAATTGATTAATTGTTAACACTTTGATTTCTGTCACCATGAACATGAGGTTATAAACAGAGGTTATAAACATAGGTTATAAACATGAGGTTATAAACAGATGTTATAAACATAGGTTATAAACATGAGGTTATAAACAGAGGTTATAAACATAGGTTATAAACATGAGGTTATAAACAGAGGTTATAAACAGAGGTTATAAACAGAAACAGTTATACCAACTGCTACTGTACTACAATGTCATCCATTCCACTATATTTCAAAAGTCTGGATTTCCCCTGCAGCCTCTCCCATTAGATTCATGTGGAGTTAGAATTCAAGTCTGGGTAGAACGTTTATCTTGGTTGTAAATAACAGCACATAGCACCAGTGACTAGTTCACAGTACATCCAAATAGACAAGTCAGACATTTCTAACATATTCCTCAGAGCTATTGTTTTCCATGATGTAGAGGAATAGGGTGTGTTCTCTAGCTCTCTAACATTCTACATATCTGGAGGATTGGAAATGTTTTAGAGGTTGGAGATGCCTGGAGAGGTTGGAGAGGTTGGAGAGGACTGGAAAGGTTGGAGAGGTTGGAGATGACTGGAAAGGTTGGAGAGGACTGGAAAGGTTGGAGAGGTTGGAGAGGACTGGAGAGGTTGGAGAGGAATGGAGTGGTTTTAGAGGTTGTAGAGGACTGGAGAGGTTGGAGAAGTTGGAGAGGACTGGAGGAGGTTTTAGAGATTGGAGAGGACTGGAGAAGTTTTACAGGTTGGAGAGGACTGGAGAAGTTTGAGAGATTGGAGAGGACTGGAGGAGGTTTTAGAGGTTGGAGAGGACTGGAGAGGTTGGAGGTTGGAGAGGACTGGAGAGGTTGGATAGGTTGGAGAGGACTGGAGAGGTTGGAGAGGTTGGAGAGGACTGTAGAGGTTGGAGAGGTTGGAGAGGACTGGAGAGGTTGGAGAGGTTGGAGAGGACTGTAGAGGTTGGAGAGGTTGGAGAGGAATGCAGAGGATGGAGAGGTTGGAGAGGTTGGAGAGGACTGTTGAGGTTGGAGAGGTTGGAAAGGACTGGAGAGGTTGGAGAGGTTGGAGAGGACTGGAGAGGTTGGAGAGGTTGGAGAGGACTGGAGAGGTTGGAGAGGTTGGAGAGGTTGGAGAGGACTGTTGAGGTTGGAGAGGTTGGAGAGGACTGGAGAGGTTGGAGAGGTTGGAGAGGACTGGAGAGGTTGGAGAGGTTGGAGAGGACTGGAGAGGTTGGAGAGGTTGGAGAGGACTGGAGAGGTTGGAGAGGACTGTAGAGGTTGGAGAGGACTGTAGAGGTTGGAGAGGATGGAGAAGACTGTAAAGGTTGGAGAAGTTGGAGAGGATTGTAGAGTTTGGAGAGGTTGGAGAGGTTGGAGAGGTTAGAGAGGACTGTAGAGGTTGGAGAGGTTGGAGAGGTTGGAGAGGACTGGAGAGGTTGGAAAGGACTGTAGAGGTTGGAGAGGACTGGAGAGGTTGGAGAGGACTGGTGAGGACTGGAGAGGACTGTAGAGGTTGGAGAGGTTGGAGAGGACTGTAGAGGTTGGAGAGGACTGGAGAGGACTGTAGAGGTTGGAGAGGTTGGAGAGGAATGCAGAGGTTGGAGAGGTTGGAGAGGTTGGAGAGGACTGGAGAGGTTGGAGAGGAGTGTTGAGGACTGTAGAGGTTGGAGAGGTTGGAGAGGACTGGAGAGGACTGTAGAGGTTGGAGAGGACTGGTGAGGACTGGAGAGGACTGTAGAGGTTGGAGAGGTTGGAGAGGACTGGAGAGGACTGTAGAGGTTGGAGAGGTTGGAGAGCACTGGAGAGGACTGTAGAGGTTGGAGAGGTTGGAGAGGAGTGTAGAGGACTGTAGAGGTTGGAGAGGTTGGAGAGGACTGGAGAGGTTGGAGAGGTTGGAGAGGACTGGAGAGGACTGTAGAGGTTGGAGAGGTTGGAGAGGACTGGAGAGGTTGATGGTTCTCCTTGGCCATGTCCCTAATGGCACCTTATTCCTCACATAGGGCATGATTCAGACTTAGGAAAAGCACACCTTTCCTACGCACACCTTCCCTACTCACACCTTTCCTATGCACTTCTCAGTAGTTGGTGTTCAGACTTAACTAATATAGGTGCGGGCTTTGCAGGTGTGGTTCTCTTGTGCGCACTGAATAAATGTAATTTAACTGCTGAAAATCCTCCCTCAGATTCTCGTGGTAATTATGTACATATGAGCTAAAGTGACTAGACAACAGGATAGATAATAAGCAGCAATAGATAATAAGCAGCAATAGATAACAAGCAGCAATAGATAACAAGCAGCATTAGATAATAAGCAGCAATAGATAATAAGCAGCAATAGATAATAAGCAGCAATAGATAATAAGCCGAAATAGATAATAAGCCGCAATAGCAGCAGCGTATGTGATGAGTCAAAACAATTTGTGCAAAGGGTGGTCAATGCAGATAGTCCGGGTAGCTATTTGGTTAACTATTTAGCAGTCTTATGGCTTGGGAGTAGAAGCTGTTCAGGGTGCTGTTGGTTCCAGACTTGGTGCATCGGTACCGCTTGCCGCTTGCCTCCTGAGGCGGAAGAGGACATTGTCGTGCCTTCTTCACGTGTTGGTGTGTGTGAGGGAAAGGTTTTTGTCATGGCTCCACACTGACAGGTCACTGACCTCCTCCCTATAGGCTGTCTCATCGCCGTTGGTGATCAGGCGTACCACTGTCGTGTTGTCAGCAAATTTAACAATGGTGTTGGAGTCGTGCTTGGCCACGCAGTCGTGGGTGAACCAGGGAGTACAGGAGGGGACTAAGCACGCACCCCTGAGGGGCCCCCGTGTTAAAGTTCAGCGTGGCAGATGTGTTGTTGCCTACCCTTACCACCTGGGGGCGGCCCGTCAGGAAGTCCAGGATCCAGTTGCAGAGGGAGGTGTTCAATCCCAGGGTCCTGAGTTAGTGATAAGCTTGGTGGGCACTACGGTGTTGAACGCTGAGCTGTAGTCAATGAACAGGATTCTCACATAGGTGTTCCTTTTGTCCAGGTGGGAAAGGGCAGTGTGGAGTGCAATAGAGATTGCGTCATCTGTGGATCTGTTGGGGCAGTATGGGAATTGGAGTGGGTCCAGGGTGTCTGGGATAATAGGGTTGGTAACCATGACCAGTCTTTAAAAGAAATTTTATGGCTACAGATGTGTGTGCTACGGGAATGATAGTCATTTAGACAGGTTACCTTGGCGTTCTTGGGCACAGGGACTATGGTGGTCTGCTTGAAACGTAAATATTACAGACAGGGTCAGGGAGAGGTTGAAAATGTCACTGAAAACACTTGCCAGCTGGTCACTGCATGCTCTGAGTACACATCCTGGTAATCCATCTGGGCCTGCGGCCTTGTGAATGTTGACCTGTTTAAAGATTTTATTACATGCTCTGAGTACACATCCTGGTAATCCATCTGGCCCTGCGGCCTTGTGAATGTTGACCTGTTTAAAGATTTTATTACATGCTCTGAGTACACGTCCCGGTAATCCATCTGGCCCTGCGGCCTTGTGAATGTTGACCTGTTTAAAGATTTTATTACATGCTCTGAGTACACGTCCCGGTAATCCATCTGGCCCTGCGGCCTTGTGAATGTTGACCTGTTTAAAGATTTTATTACATGCTCTGAGTACACGTCCCGGTAATCCATCTGGCCCTGCGGCCTTGTGAATGTTGACCTGTTTAAAGATTTTATTACATGCTCTGAGTACACGTCCCGGTAATCCATCTGGCCCTGCGGCCTTGTGAATGTTGACCTGTTTAAAGATTTTATTACATGCTCTGAGTACACGTCCCGGTAATCCATCTGGCCCTGCGGCCTTGTGAATGTTGACCTGTTTAAAGATTTTATTACATGCTCTGAGTACACGTCCCGGTAATCCATCTGGCCCTGCGGCCTTGTGAATGTTGACCTGTTTAAAGGTTTTTTACTCACACATTCATCCGGAACAGCTGGTGCCTTCAAGCATGGTTCATTGTTGCTTGCCTCGAAACGAGTATAGAAGGCATTTAGCCACCTGCTGTTAACAAAGAGACACACCCCTCCCCCCTAGCAGCGCCACGTCTATATCACACCTTTAGATTTGGTGTACCTTTAGTTTGAATTTTATCAACAGACTGACTAGAATATATGGAGAGAACGGTTCTATTTCAAGGAGCCGGCAGCTCTAGAAGTTCTGCTTACTCCTGGGGGCGGCAGGTACCCTAGCGGTTAAGAGCGTTGGGCCAGTAACTGAAAAGTGGATGGTTCAAATCCCCGAGCTGGCAAGGTGAATAAATCTGCCATTCTGCCCTTGAGCAAGGCCGTTAATCCCCAACAACAACTGCTCCCTGGGCGCTGTGGATGTCGATTCAGAGGGGTTGGGTTAAATGCAGAATACACATTTCAGTTGAATGCATTCAGATGTGCAACTGACTAGGCATCCCTTCCCCAATGACAGAAAGCCATGTATGCCTAAATACTTACATATTCATCTCCTTTTCAGCTCCAGTTGGTAGATTTAAAAAAAATACCCTGATCTTCTATATTATTTAGGGTTAGGAAAGTATTTATGAATATTAATAAAAAAACTGGTTTGGGCGGCAGGTAGCCTAGCGGTTAAGGGTGTTGGGCCAGTAACCAAAACGTCGCTGGTTTGAATCCCCAACCTGGCTAGGTGAAAACTCTTGAGCAAGTCACTTAACCCTAATTTCTCCTGTAATAAGGGCGTCTGCAAAAATGAAATATATTGGTGGATGAAAGATACAGTGGTTTGATTCATCCTGAAAGTTGCCATGTTCAATCCATGAAATATTGGAAGGGTGAGAAAAGTGTACAATAGCGGTTGAGAAGTTGTCCTATAAATCTACCCTAACAATCCTCACTAATCATGGAACTGTGATGACAACGGTCCAGTCATCTTGAACCGGGCACCAGGCTCCAGGTTTAAACTTCTACGTATGGTCTGTGTTCCATAATGATTCAAATAGGCTACATGTCCCAAATTATTGCACAACTTGTAATACGTTAGCCTAATATGATCCACTATTGCTAGCGATCCTCAGGAACAATCACACGAACGTAAAATAAGAAAGAAATGTAAACTAATGATGTAATAATAATGCAACGTAAGGAAACTAACGCTAAAGTCAGTGACCGTTATAAATGTATGTGAGTATAACTGATGGTGGCTACTGATAGTGGCTAATATTTAACAATATATAAATTGTCAAAACAAATAGTGAAATGTCTGGGCATATAATTAAAACGTTCTAGAAATCATAAATCAACTCGGTAGGTTTGGCGCTCTACTGTCATTTGTGCATGGCTACAGAAGCCTATTGCTTGGGTCTCCACATTTCATCCCAAGTTATAATGCCAGCATTTCATAAACTTCACTGTGGAAAATGTGACATGTTGATGCTTCAGTTTGCTGCCATATGACTGGTTTCACATTTGTCTCCAGCGATCATAAGGTAAAACAATTGTCATTTATATTTACAATCCCCTTATCCAAATGCCTTACTCATTTACCCAGCTCTTATCAATAGCTCTTATCAATAGCTCTTATCAATAGCTCTTATCAATAGCTCATCCACTTATCAATTAGTACATTACAGCGCATGGAGAATGGTGTTATGTCTATCAGAAAAATAAAGTACATGTGGTCCTCTGCAGCTCAATTGGTAGAGCATGGCGCTTGTAACGCCAGGGTAGTGGGTTCGATCCCCGGGACCACCCATACGTAAAAATGTATGCGCACATGACTGTAAGTCGCTTCGGATAAAAGCGTCTGCTAAATGGGATATTATTATTGTTCCACTTGGAACCGGCAGGTGGCTAGACCTTATCCTTTCATCGTGCGATTTCGACCAAAAGTATGGCACTATATACAGTTTATAGGGAATAGGGTCCCATTTGGGATGCAACCCAAGCGTTTCCCTCAGATCAAGTTCAGATCAACATGCTGCTCCAGACACAACACTGACAGCTGCCTGGAGAGGATGGGAGGGGAGAATCTCTATCACCCTCGCCTGAGAGCCAGCTAGACAGATATCTTGTATATCTTCTGGCCCACACACATCCCTATGAACACGTTGTTATGAATGCATGCATACACACACACGAAACCACTTAAACTTGCACTCACAAACACACATGGAAAAAAGAGAGAGAGAGGCCAGGGAGATGGTCACAGCATTTAGTCTTGTTGGTTAGCAACCAGCATTCCATTGTTGGTTGGCAACCAGCATTCCATTGTTGGTTGGCAACCAGCATTCATTCCATGGACAGGTGCAGCATGTTTACCGAACACATAGGCCACGCATGGAGACGGACTGCAGAGAAATTAACATGGAGGCTGTAGATTCCATGACCCTGAAAATGGGGCGTAGAGCAAATGTTGCAATTTTATAAAAAATGTCATGCAATTCTACTAATTTTGCCACAGGGTGGAGAGAAATGTTTGCAGTTTTTAATAACAAAATCAATTGGGGCCCGCCGGTCGGTAATTCAGCCATGATTACTACACATTTAAATAGCTGGCGGCTAGACTAGCTTACCAATCTAAAAAATGTTAGCTGGCATGGCTAATTGAGTGACTGTCAGTGACTGACGTAACAAGAGAATAACTGCTGATGCACAACCACATTTAGAAATTGCACCTTGTGTATTCTACTATTCTAACTCTCAACAGGAAGTTGAGAACCCGACTGAATTCCCTCACCAAATGATTGTTTGTTTTTGTTTGTGGAAGTTTCCGCCAGTTTCCCCTCCCTGATCTAGAAGCTTGGAGCTCTGACTAGGTGTTCCAGGGAGGGAGAGCAGAGCAGGATCTAGTGTCTCCCAGAATGCCTCTAATGTTACTCTGACGCCCCGAGCATCCCACTGATCCCAGTCTAATGTTACTCTGACGCCCCGAGCATCCCACTGATCCCAGGCAGTCCAGCTCGGGGTGTCAAGCATCCCAAATGGCACCCTATTCACTATATAGTGCACTACTTTTGACCAGGGCCCATAGGGTGAGTAAGCATTTACTCGTCCGTAAGTAAGCATTTCACTGTTAGTCTACACCTGTTGTTTACAAAGAACGTGACAAATAAAATGTTGTTTGGGACGCAGCCTGGAGGGGTCAGCCGGGGTCTCATGGGCATTTCTGGAGAGCTTCTTTAAGCCCCATCACTTACACAGCCAATCACATTCCACTTCAGGAATCTTGTTTCAGGTCAGTCCAACCATCCAACTACTTGGGACTGACAAGGTGTGCGTCCCAAAGGGGCACCCTATTCCCCACAGTCCAATAACAAGGAAGTAGAAGCGTTAGAAGCGCCATGCTCTACCAATTGAGCTACAGAGGACCACAGTGAGCAGGATCCTCCTCACTTCGCTGTTCCTCTTCTCAGATTTGTGGTTTCCTCATTTACAAAACAAAAGGTGTGGAAGTACTTGGGCTCTACCGTACTGAATGGGTGTTTCAGATATCACATAAATTCAGAATGAAACTCTACAACAGAGAAAAGAGGTCATTTGAGTATCGGGCCACTGATTCTCAGTAGAGTCATATTCACAGATGCGCTGCCTTAAACAACACTTTGTACAATT